>NC_063058.1:11773753-11908753 GCF_018812025.1 Megalobrama amblycephala
AAATGTCTAGGCAATTCTGATCTCAGTCATTTTACCACATTTAAATCTATAAATTCCACAGAATCCTGCAGATTTTTCCCCAATAAAATCAGTGCATAAACGGCAAAATATTCCATCTGGTTTTTTGACTATTAATATGTGTATATAATATGACAATATACAGACAGATAAGTATATAGTAGCTAGTTATTAGCGGGTACCATGATTCAACACTGATATGAGGACAGATTTATTATGCAGTTTTTGATTGATAGATTAAAGCTTAAGTGTGTAAGTAACTTGTTACTTACACACTTATTTGTAATATTTGTAGACAGACTTCAGCTTTAATTTTTACTCATAGTAAATTCATTATTCACGTCATTCGTAATTTTCAGAAAAGATCAGTCTCACATCCTCTGACTCAAAGACGTAGCATATCATGCGGTACTGCTTCCGACTTTCTGTGTTGAGGTCTGATTCTGTGCAGTCGAGTGAGGAGGAGTTAGACAGACGCCGGCGGGCCATCAGAACCACCACGTTACCGATGTCTGCGATGTATGAGATGGTGCGGAGGGCGTTGTCCATCATCGTCTCCTGTGAACAAGGATCAGGAGTCAGCCAATGAAAAGTCTGTAAGCATTAATCCTGCACCTTGTTCTTTAATGTCAACATTTTTCTTTTTAAAAGGGCAATTTGTCTTTTTATGAGATAGTAAAGTGGGAAGAAGGAAAATTGTATTGGGAATTGACACAAACCTGCATTCCCATTAGAGCACCATACAACACTGTCTATACTGTATATTCATAAAATAGTCGATATATTGATACAATTACCAGGTTTATATGAAATTTACCAACCTGTGTGTCAGCATTGAGCACCTTAATGGCCTTGGTTGAGATGAACAAGTCAATCTCAGTCAAGCTCTGAGATTCACCCTCTACAGACTAAAGAACAGTTACAGAAAGGTTACAGTGTCATCTAGTGGACTGAGAGAGAACTTCTGACACCAGCTGCTATTTTTTAATGGACATTAAACATTTTCTGTGGAGACTCTTGTAAAATACCTTAACACAGTCCACAGCTTCCTGCGCTTGCTTCATGCGCACACTTTTAGACGGGTTTCTTTCGGACAGCAGCTGGGTAGAGCCGAGGTAGTTTGCAGCAAAGATGATTCCATTGATGAGATCTTCTGGCTCACATGGACCAGGGACTGGAAAACAAATGCAAAGACCAGGATAAACAACTACACTAATAAAGCTCTAATATTAATAAAACACCAATGATCAACAAATGTACCGATGCATATTTCAGATTTCAAAAGGTTTGTGTCACAATATTCAAATAAAACAGAACTTACTATCCACAAAGCTTGGAAAAGAGGGATTTCTCTGGGTCTGCTGAAAAGCAAACCAATAATTAAGGTACAGATCTCTTTTCAGGTTACAGCTTGCCTTATAGATGTATTCTGAGGGACAGAACTGACTCTGCGATTACTATTCAGCATATAAATAGGTAACTTGCCGGTCTCTTTTGTCCGGATGGAGGCTCTGTACTACTATCCTCTGGACTACTCTGAGAAACCTGTCGAAACATTAAAACAGACAATGCTATTTTGATATATAGGTACAATTTATAATTGACATGATGATGAGACATGATTATTGATGAAAACGTAGGGCTGAAGCCATAATATAAGTGGATGGTAGTGCTTGTAAATAAAAAAACAGTAGCCAATAGCCAGTCAGTTGTAGCAGGCCAGCGGTTGATTAAACTGTTTAGATTATTTGTGGCAAAACAACTCAATTTTTAGGAAATGCAACACAAAATGTCTGCCCCTGTATATACATATTAGTTAAATTAGCACAATTAGCATTAGCATAATTAGCTTCAATTATTTTTGGAACCAAATGGCTAAAGATTTGAATAAAAAAGGAATGTTGTATGTTGTACACTAACACTAACAATCGAATAGTCTTTTGCTTCAAATCTTCAAATCTGCCCAGAGTGTTTCCTTCGCCTGCAGCCCGAGACACATCCCTGCAACCTAGCGGGACAAGAAGTCTGGAGAATGGATGGATGGAAATCTTCAAATTGGAAACATTTGATGCTTGTCTAGAAGGAGGCGGACCAAGAAGGTAGAAGTCTGGTGTTTTCACACCTATGGATCATTTGTTTTGTTCTGAAACAGGGCTTAAATTTGTTACAATGTTGTATTTTCTTCTTGGTTTGATTCGCTTTCACACGGCAACATTTCGAAGCGTACCAAAATGTGTTTATGCAAGTCACATGTGAGTACAACTGTCCTCTTATTGGTCAGAGTTTTCTCAGCATCATCCATCAAAATGATTGACAAGTTTGCTCCATGAGCTTATTGTGGCTTTATTTGTAACTGTTGAGACACATGCAAACACTATACAAATGTAGCCATAATTCCCGCTATTAAATATCCCACATTCGTATTAATGCTGCGGCAAATTCAAACGCACTCTCTCTGGATCTCCCAGTGCTGTCTAGTAGGTTAACTGTGTCATATATGAATGTTATAATGCAGCTAGAGCCAGAATCAAGGCTTCGTCAGGACAGCATTCTCGCACGGAGAAGCGCAATTACGCAACATTTAAGATGAATAGTCGCTCTTTGGTTTTCAACTACGGTAACTAATGTTCTCACTCACAGAACCAGACACTACTGCTTTTTATATAACACATTTCCCAATTATGGTTTGGTTTGTTGGTCCGTTGTGTCGGATTAAATGAGGCAGGTGTGAAAGCACCCTAAGGGTGTATTCACACCTTTCTTGTTTGGTTCGACTGAATCAAACTCAAGTTTGTTTCCCCCCTTGGTGCGGATCATTTTGGCAGGTGTGAATACAGCAATCGCACTTTGGTGTGGGGGAAACAACCATACCGAGACCCAGCTGAAGAGGTGGTCTCGGTCTGGTTCAAAACAAACTCTGGTACAGTTGAATTTCTGTCCAATGAATGGATGACCGTAGCACACGTGTGGTTTTGTTTACGAATTTTGGTTCACTTGCAAAAAGGGCAGTGTGAAATCGAACCTGGACCGGACCAAAAGCAAGTGAACTAGCGGACTTTCCTGGTGTGAATACACCCTAAGAGTCTCCAAATAAGATAAGAACAGGCTGTCTGATCAAAGCTACCATCCACATTTTTTGGCATTTAGGAATGGGTCAATCTAGAATAAATAACAACAATAACTACAACTACAAAATACAAAATAAAACTACAATAACAAGGATCCACTCAAATGGATCCAAACGTTGCAGTTCCTCTGCAAAGAGGAAAAAAAGACTTCTTGACAGTTAGCAGAGAATTCACAGTTACCTGTTCCTGACTAGGCCTTGTCTTCTCCATTTCAACAGGTTTGGCCAAGTCTTTATGCAGCCATTTGTTTGGGGACTGTACAGGTGTATTAACATGGGCTCTGGATTCGCTGTTTCTCCTGCCTGATGATGTTGAAGAGGTCCTGGAACTGTCAGGAGCCCCTTTCCCATTATTTGTTTGATCAGGTGCACCTTTGTTCCTTCCTGAGTTGTTTAGAGCAATTTTAAGTTTGGTCTTAACGCCGATTGCAATCTGGTCTTCCTCAACATCCCCATTGCCCCTTGTCTCTTTTCCACCCTTTGGTTTGTGATTACAAATGGGACGGTCATGTCCTCTGTTTTTGCTGTCTCCAGGACTTTTACTTTGCTCGTGTGAATGTTTCCCATCTCCGTCCCTGTCGTCCTCTATAGGGTATTTTAGCAAATGCCTTTTTTTCCAAGCACCTCTGTCCTCTGGATCTGCAAATTTTGCTTTATTGTTGACCCCATTACTGTCCTGGTAAGCAATGTCTCTGTTGTGTGCTCTTTCCAAATGATGTCCTCTAAATCTGAAACTTTGTCTAGAGTCTCCTCTACACTCTCTGACCACTGGGACATCACAATCTTTTGGACAGTCACTAGCACACTCTTCCTGAACGCTTTCCATTCGATTCCTAGGAGCACAGCTTGACCCTGGAGGGATATCCCTTGGTTGTTTGGGGGTTTCCTGGTTCCTTCTATAGTTACTAACTGATTCAGTTTCTTGCCCCACTTTATCATGACTGGAATCTTGGGGACGATTTCTGCCGACTCTGGGAAAGACTTCAGAACAATCGCCTTTATGTGGGATCTCATTGTTGTTCAACTCCACTTCTTTCCCTTCATAGTGAACAAACCCATCATTGTCTTCTTCTTCGCTGTCCTCTTCTCCTTCTTCCTCAGTCTCTTCTTCATCCTCCTCGTCCTCAGCCATGGGGGCTTGTACGAAGGTTGTCTCTGTGATAGGCTCTGGGTGTTTGTAGACCATCGTTGGTGCATCTTGCTGCGGTGCCTTGTAAAAGCCTTCAGAGTGTTCCCAAGCCTTTTCTGGTTTACAGCTATCCCGGACTTTCCGAGATGTGCCGGGACACTCAGCACCATCTGCACCTTCATGGCAGTCCATTCCTTCCATGTAGCTTTCATCCTCGGGACAACAGTGGACATAGTAGGTCATCCTATCCGCTTCAGTTTGCAGTTCCTCATCTTCCTCATAATCATGCTCCTCCTCTTCTTCCCCGGATGCTACATTATCATACTCGGAAAGCGAGTCTTCTTCCATGCTATCCGGCTGAAGGGGGCTTTCGCCTCGGATGGAGTCGTCCCCAGACCCATCACTCAGACAGGACCTAGCTGGCGTAGGTGAGGGTGGTTGGACGTCCAGCTTGTCATTCCGAAGTTCCTCAGGAACTGGATCAACTCCATCTCCATAGAGATTTTCACTTCCCTCAGGCGCAGTGCTAGAGGCTGAAGGGTTGAGCTCTGAAACAATGGCTCTGGTCCCTGGTCTTCTCCAGAGAGCCATGACTGGCTTCATTAGGTCCACAGAAGTGGGATTCTGTCAGCCCTGAAACAAGAAATGCCAAAAGTGAGTAAAAATTGGCTTTGATGTGTAAATAAAACAGGGTAACTTGACAGTAGTTGATGACAGTATAAGAAACGGAGGCATAATACAGTACATTATGTCAAACTGATGCAGTCACTTATGTCATACAGTAGATGCGATCAATTCAAATCAGAGACATCTACTAAGAAAACATCTTCTAACTACTTTTACCTACCTTTATAACTTACCTACAATCCTTTTCAAGTTATTTTCACTCTAGATATCCATGGAGCAGCAAATATGTGGAACATTCCTCATATTAAACCACTAACATGAATTTAAGATCAAAATCACAATGTAACTTCATTACAGTGGAAGTGGAAGACTGGGGGACAAAAAAGGTCCACTGTCCACTGTCAATAGTCCAGCAATATATAAAGCACAGCTCAAACAGAAACCACTTTTAAACCAAGCAGCTTTCTGTTGGTCAAAGTGGTGTTTCCATGTGACCAACTTGAACTTGAAATCTGCTTGGGGGATCTTTCACCATGAAATCCCTTGCTTGAGTCCTGAGTAGTAATGGGTCGATCATGAACGATTCGTTTATTTTGAACGAATCTTTAATATGACTTGGGAACAATGAGTTGTCTCAGAGAGTGAACTGTTCGTTCCCTTTCGAGGGAACTAACACTGTGTCGGTAACTACACTTTGGGGAATGCCCTCAGCGTAGTGTATTCCCCAAATTGTTGTTGCTGACGCAGTGTCTCGTTTCCTTTCTCAGGGAACAAGGGTTACAGTCGTAACCTGAGACGTTTTGTGTTGACTGTGCATGCGCAACATCCTATAGGTTCTTTACAGGAAATTATTAGTTCATCACTCGAGTCTTCGGGTTCGGGTTTAGTTCCGAGTCGATCGTTCATCCTGTGACAGCCCCATAGAGGCTATCCATTCTGTACGGGAAAGAGAAATGATTAGTTCACCTCGACAAAAGTATGAGCTATACCGACTGCATAGTTTCAGCCTATGGGGTTGTCACGTGATGAACGAATAACTCGAACCCGAAGACTCAAGAGGTGAACTAATCAATTCTGTATCTGGTACCGACTGCATAGCTTCAGCCTATGGGGCTGTCACGTGATGAACAATGACTCGGCTCAACATTGTGATGGACGATGGCATCATCTATCAGCCCAACCCTATATGTAATGAAATAAAGTGTGCTAGTATCCAGCAAGTACAGGAAAAAAATGTCACTCAGGCATCATTATGTGCAGTAATTTTCATCTACACATTGACTTTGTAATCCCTGAGCTGTATCAAAACCTCTGAGGAAAACAACCTCATCCAAATCAAGCACAGTACACCGCAGCATCAGGGAGACAGATCTGCACAATTCAGCAGGTGTATCAGCAGGAAACATGCTGATATTTTCCTGCACTACAGGGATTTCTCCCTTGATGAGAGGCATCAGATTCCCTGTGGAAATACGGCCTCCTTTTGATTATGTGACTCGCTTAATTTGTCCCCTTATACAACACAAGCTTGCTTCAACACAGATGGACAGATAAATTTTTTTTTTTTTAGTCTGAAATCTTCATAATTGTTTTTTTTTTAGGATACTGAAAATCAGGAAACGTGGGATCTATAGGCAACACTTATTTGCAGATACGGAGCAACTGAACAAAGTTTGAAAACAACCTTTTAAGCATGGCTTAAGCGTCCAATACTTCTGTAGGCCATTGTATTGCTAATTATTTAAGAATGAAATGAAATAAATTTTAGAATTTGCTAAGTTTGCTAATCTATCTGCATTTAATGTGGTTTGTATAAATTTGCAAAGTAAATTGATTCTTATTTCTCATGAATTAGGCAACTCACAGTTTGCAATTTCAGATAAACTGTGGAAATTGGCCCACATCTTAAAAGAGAAAACAGCAAGCCTAAGCTGAAAATGTAGTCTTGGTTGAAGCTTGTAATCGAACACATTAGTATCGCTATTAGATCAGCAAGGAACTTCTGACCGGCCAATATACCCGTCTTCCTTAATGTTCCTTTATGTTCAGCGACTGTCAATGAAATTGCAGGGATTTTTTTCCCCATTTGGTTTAAATTGTAGATCTTTCTTATTCAGCAATGCAAATGTGCCTTCATTCACTTTTCTGTGAAGTTCATTTAATAAAATAGGTTTAAAATAAACACCATTTTGAGTATTTGAATGGAATAAAACTTAGATTTAAATAGATTATCTTATGTTCCTGAACATCACTTGAACTAACAACAGGGTTCCCGCTCCTTTTGCCAAATAAATTTCCATGGCATTTCCAGGGTTCACACATATTATGAACAATGAATTTAAATGATTTTTCTTAATTATGAAATTATTTTTTTAAAGTTCATTTTATAGAGATTGTACTCAGAAAGAGCCATTTCAATAAAATATTTAAATATTTTAGAGCAGAAAATACGAAAAAAATAAATAAATCACTTTTCATAACTTCTTAAAATGCCCTGGTATTTCCAGGTTTTACAAGCTTTTTTCATTCATGATAAGGAATAAAATCATTTAGATTGCACTCAAATTGAACAATTTCTAACTGCATTGAATATAATTGTTAAGAGAGATCTTCTAGAGATCGCTACAGGCCTATTCAAAACAAAGGCGTAGCTTGATGACGCCAAGTTTGAGCGCGGAATCTTGGGACGTGGTCTTCACATCAACGGCCGGTGGGAAAGAATTGGGATAGGACTCGGGAAGAAATCACGTTCATAGAGGCGATTATTATTAACGTTATTGTAGTATGAAGCAGAGCAGGACCGAGTGTTGTGGGAGCTGAACGAGGCCGCTGGAGCGATTGCGCAACACACGCCGCGAGCAGCGAGACTTTTATTATGACACAGTCGCCGGCGCTGCTTCCTCTTTTCCGGTCATGAGTATGAGGTAACACAGCTCTGTTTATCATGTTAGATACATTTGAGTGTGTTGAAAATGATGTTATAACGTTACTCTGTGTGTTCACTCGGCGGCTGCTGTGAGACACTGTTGCACACTGCAGTAAGATAGATCGATTTTAGAATATCATATTAAATGCTGGATGGCTTGTGTTGATAAATGGCATGCAATTCATTTTAAAACGTATTGTATGATGGAGAAAATGCTGTATTACTGTTACTAAAAATAAAGCTGCATCTGATTATGCTATGTTAGCTACTTGACAAAATAGTGTTTTTCTCTGAGGCATGGTAAAGCATGGTACTCAAAATCAAGAAAATTAGATTTAAACAATAAGACTAAACATGATGAGCTATATAACAATAATTAGTTTTCTGTCTATAAATATATCAAAACAGTTGTTCCCTTGCGTATTAAAACATATAAATATTAAAGCGTCTTTGGTGTTTCCATGGTTTCTACAAAATAAAAGCGGAAACTGAGGGAAACGCGGGTATGACGCAATTGACAGGCGACTCCTCACACGTCCCGGAGACTTGGATAAAACTGCAATTTTCTCATGATTTACAAATAGTTACAAACATTTGGGATATTGTAAGTACTCAAGTGAACAAAATATATAACACTGGCCTAGTGGTTTTTGGATATTTTACTGCAAAATTCTTACATATTGCACCTTTAAATTAAATACTTTAGAGCTTAACCTACCTTGAAAATGTACAAACACCATAGTAATTACCATGACTTTCTAATCTTTTTGTTCAAATTTCTATGGCTTTTCCAGTCCTAGAATTTTTTTAAAATTCCCTTATTATACATATCCATATTTTACATGCATTACCAATGTGTAAAATATATATATATATATATATATATATATATATATATATATATATATATATACACACACACACACACAAACAAACAATACAAGGATGTGCCCATATCTGACAAACTAAATGGGCTGGTAAAGAACAATTACACAAATGCACAATCTGTCAAACATGGTCTGAAATGTAAAGGTGCAAAGGCAACCCCTAGACCTGCAGGGAGTTGCGGTCTCATCTAAATGTAAATGCTTTTGTCTGGACACTTCCCTGCTGAATCAAATAAACAAAACATCTTAAACCAGCATAAGCTAGTAAAAGAACTTCAGCTTTGTTGGCCTTAGCTGGTTTAAACTGGTCTCTCAACCTGACCAAGCTGGTTATCAGCTGGATTAGCTAGTCAACAAGCTGGTATTTAAGTCTGGTCAGGTAAAAAGTGTCCCAAACCTCTCTAAACACCCCAACAGACAATAAAAGCGGTTTATGCTGGTTTAAGCTGTTTATTCAGCAATGTTGTATGGTCAGACAACACCGTAGGCTTACCCAAATGCCTTTGCAAAACATTCGTTCAATTCGGAATTGTAAATATTTTGAAAAGTTTCTAAATGAACCTCCTTCAGCACCAAAATAAGCCTCATATCCAGCGGTTCTGACGTCACGATCCATTCTTCCAGTGATCTCGAGGCTGAATTACTGCATCCATCGTCCATCGACCCGGACTCCTCACAGCCCAAATGAATCACAAACACAGCCCATAATCCGTAAATCATGGCCAAAATGCTCTTGTTTCTGCACATAACATCATATGGAACATTTCCCCGCCTCATATCCAGAGAATATGAAGATACGTCGCCGTTTCAGCGTCATTGCCGAGATGCCACATGCATGTGCACGCGCTTAAAACCTGCACTCACTCACAACGACAAAATACACGTGGTGATGAGCATTAGCACGTTGTGTATTTTGTCTTTTTAGTTCAGGTATTATAAAACTGACTAAAATCGAAGCGTGTATATGTAACGACCGACGATAAGCTTTTAAAATGAAGAAGTGCTTACCGAAGCCAGTTTGGCGTTGCTCAACCAAATTAATATTTGTCGTTGTATTGCTCAGACACTTGCAGACCAAATGCTAGGACATGTCTTCCATGAACCACAGATGCTGAGGAACGTGGATGTAGCTTATACACACACCCGTCCCTCAGCATCCCGGGACAGTGAAGCGCTTTATGACTTTTTTTAAAGAGACAGTCAAACATCACAGCAAAAATAGGCTACTAGCAAATAAATTCTTTAGATTTTTCCTCAACTTATAAATTATTTATTTCTTCGTGACAAGAAACCCCTTCCCTGTCTGAAGTCAACAAACTTAAAACATAAGTAGTCTTGTCTTTATCAATCAAATTGGAAAAGCTGCATAACTGTATTGCGCACAGCATACTACATCAGTATACAATGCATTGCATAGCCTACTGTATATTTTATAAAGTATGTTACAGTATGCAATAATAAACAGAGTATAATCAAGGTATCCGAATTTGCCCCCAAACCTTATAATGTGCACTATTTCAGAGGACAGCCATTTGTGGTGGTGTCTAAAACCATAGTGGACATTATTGAATACACTCATTCAATCCCATAATGCACCACAAACAATATAGTGTACAACTGATGTACACTCATCGGCTAGTTGCTAAAGAATACCCTGCACTGGAAGTGTTGTGCCAAATTAATTCCAGTGTCTTGGCAGAAGATGGTGTCCGCAGCACTTCTGGTGCACTCAGTGTCTGAATTCGCTCACTTGTTTTCATTATTCACTCATTTTGTGTATTTTATTAGTGGAGTAATAAAGTGAATAGTGAATAAGGGTGTAGAGCACGATTTCAGTTACAGTCGTAGTATGTTGCTGTCACATGACCGCTCTGTTTCCATTTGAAAACAGGTTTGATTCCCCAGCAAGTCTTGTAAAATATTGGAGATATTCCTAATATAGGCCTACATTAGAAATATCTTCAATATTTTACAAGACTTGCTGGGGAATCGACCTGTTAGCATACGTACATCTCAGAGACGTCTATTTGATGTCTATGTTTACGTCTTGAAGATGTATTTTTTAGACTGTTTGCTCATCTGCAATATTTCTATAGGACGTTTCCTGTCAGATGTCAATTAGAGGTTTAGAAGATGTCTTTAAGATGTTTATGATTTAGAATGTATGTAAAACTGACATCTCAAAGATGTCTATCAGATGTTTATAAACAGCAGATGCTTTCCAGATGAAGTGATCTTTAAAGGGTTAGTTCACCCAAAAATTGAAAATTCTGTCATTTATTACTTACCCTCATGCCGTTTCACACCCGTAAGACCTTCGTTCATCTTCAGAACACAAATTAAGATATTTTAGTTGAAATCCGATGGCTCCGTGAGGCCTCCATAGGGAGCAATGACATTTCCTCTCTCAAGATCCATAAAGGTACTAAAAACATATTTAAATCGGTTCATGTGAGTACAGTGGTTCAATATTAATATTATAAAGCGACGAGAATATTTTTGGTGTGCCAAAAAACAACAACAAAATAACAACTTATTTAGTGATGGCCGATTTCAAAACACTGCTCCATGAAGCATCGGAGCATAATGAATCAGCGTGTTGAATCATGATTCAGATCGCGTGTCAAACTGGCAATGGCTGAAATCACGTGACTTTGGCGCTCCGAACAGCAGATTCGATACACTGATTCATTTGTGCTCCGATGCTTCCTGAAGCAGTGTTTTGAAATCGGCCATCACTAAATAAGTCATTATTTTTCACTAAATAAGTCGTTAATATTCTCGTCGCTTTATAATATTAATATTGAACCACTGTTCTCACATGAACCGATTTAAATATGTTTTTAGTACCTTTATGGATCTTGAGAGAGGAAATGTCATTGCTCCCTATGAAGGCGTCACGGAGCCTTCGGATTTCAACTAAATATCTTAATTTGTGTTCTATAGATTAACGAAGGTTTTACGGGTGTGAAACTGCATGAGGGTGAGTAATAAATGACAGAATTTTCATTTTTGGGTGAACTAACCCTTTAACAGACCTCTTGCAGACGTATGTGTGCTATACAGTGGAACTTATTCAAGGTAAACACTATATTACATTTTTCTCTGAGAGATAGTCGTAAAGTCTGAAGAGCAGAACAATTTTCTGTAAATAGTTCATACAGTATATAGATCATCATAGAATCCAGGTATGTTAAGGACCGTAAAATCATGACAATTTTCTTTGCATACAAAAACTCTTAAAGACCCCATGAAATCAGTTGACGAGCAGTTGTCTTATTGGAACAGGAAGGTTGAGTGGGACAAATAGAAAGTATTGACAATTGACTTCAGCTACATCACAGCCATGAACCATTCACCATTATTTACTGTTCGCTACTTTAGTTCACTAATAGTAGACATCTCTCTGCCGAGACGCCGGAATTAACTCGGCATGGCCCTCACAGTGCAGGGTATTCTGTAGCTGGTAGCTGTTGAGTGTACATTGGTTGTACACTTGTTATTGCAGTGCATTATGGGATTGATTGAGTGCTCTTGATTGTGTCCCCTATGGTTTCAGGCACCACTACAAATGGCTGTTCCCTCAAACAGTGCGCAGAATGAAAGCGAGGCTATGAGGGATAGACATACATCTCTTCAGTGGGTTTTTTTCATTTAATGTGTTTTTAGACTGTTCTGCTGATGCAACACTGCAAAAATATCTTTCTGAGAATATTCAGTAGACAAAAAACCCCCAGACAATATGAGCTGTGGAAAATTATAAGTGATCTTGGAGCTTTTTACAGCTCATAACAGCGGATGCCATTGAAAATACTGTAAGGGGCCATTCACACAAAACGTGTTTTTCCATTCCAATGCGCTACTGTTCCATTGTTTTCTATGTAAACGCACGCTAGAAGGACATGTATGACTGTTGCACTCGCGTCTTGCATCTTCTAAAGCATCTCGCTCATGACATGGGCTGTGTCCGAAATCGTGTACTGTTTAGTTGGTACTACATTTGAATTTAAATTTACTTCACGACTGTTGAAAAAGTATGTTCTATATAGTACGAATGCATGTAGTATGAATGAATTCGGACGTACTACATCCGTCAGTTACGTCCCTTCAACTCCATTCACAAATCCTCTCCTGTGGCCTTATGGGATAGTAAAGTGTCCATTGTATACGCACTTCAGAATCTTGCCGGAAGTAGTAAGTCATCCAGGTACTTTTCACCTACTGTTTTTCGAATACAATGAATTCGGACATACTACTCTGGTCACATACTGTTTTTCGCGAACTATATAGTAGAGTATTATTCAATTTTGGATGTAGCGATGGCGTTCTAAAAATGGCGTTCTAAAGCGCTCAAGTTAAAATCAGTTCAACGTGTCTTGACCTTGTGTTTTTTCCTCATTCCGTTGTCCGCGTTTCACGTTTTTCAAAGCAAAAATGCATGTGTGAACGAGCCCTAAGTCTATGCCTCACTGCTTCGCTTTCATTCCTCTTATGGCGGTGCTCTGAATAATGTCTATAGTGTGATTTCTGACGGCGCATGATTTGCTACTTTAAGGGGCCGTCACATTAACGAGATTTTGGTGAAATTTTGAGGGACAAAAAAAGAGGTCTATTTTCAATAGTGCAGTGATAAATGAAGCACATAAAAAGTCACTTTAACTAAGCAGTTTTTTGTTGGTCAATGAGGTGAATCCGCACGAGCAAATAAACTCGATTCTAAATCTGTTTGTTATCCCTGGATGGAGCTCTGACAGAGTTAGTCCAGGAAGATTTGTCTGTAAGGGTACTGTTTAAACGCACAGCTACCTGACAAATATAAATATTTTTACAGTTATTCCTCTGCGTGAGGAAGATCCATTTAGATCCGCTCTGATGGATAGATCCATTTAGATCCGCTCTGACGGACACCAGAGTTGAGTAGATTTATCCCTGGATGGAGCTCTGGATAGAGTTAGTCCAGGAAGATTTGTCTGTAAGGGTACTGTTTAAATGCACAGCTACCTGACAAATATAAATATTTTTACAGCTATCCCTCTGCGTGAGGAAGATCCATTTAGATCCGCCCTGATGGATAGAACCATTAAGATCCACTCTGACGGACAAAAAATTGAGTTATCCCTCCAGCGTGAGGAAGTTCCATCTAGATCTGCTCTGATGGATAGATCCGTTTAGATCCGCTCTGACAGACACCAAAGTTGAGTAGAGTTATCCCTGGATGGAGCTCTGGATAGAGTTAGTCCAGGAAGATTTGTCTGTAAGGCTAATGTTTAAACACACAGCTACCTGACAAATATAAATATTTTTACAGTTATCCCTCTGCATGAGGAAGATCCATTTAGATCCGCCCTGATGGATAGAACCATTAAGATCCACTCTGACGGACAAAAAATTGAGTTATCCCTCCAGCGTGAGGAAGATCCATCTAGATCTGCTCTGATGGATAGATCCGTTTAGATCCGCTCTGACAGACACCAAAGTTGAGTAGAGTTATCCCTGGATGGAGCTCTGGAAAGAGTTAGTCCAGGAAGATTTGTCTGAAAGGCTAATGTTTAAACACACAGCTACCTGACAAATATAAATATTTTTACAGTGTGAGGAAGATCCATTTAGATCCGCCCTGATGGATAGATCCGTTTAGATCCGCTTTGATGGACAAAAAAATTTAGTTATCCCTCCAGTGTGAGGAAAATCCATTTAAATCCGCTCTGATGGATAGATCCGTTTAGATCCACTCTGACGGACAAAAAAGTTGAGTTATCCCTCCAGTGTGAGGAAGATCCATTTAGATCCACTCTGATGGATAGATCCGTTTAAATCCGCTCTGACGGACAAAAAAGTTGAGTTATCCCTCCAGTGTGAGGAAGATCCATTTAGATCCGCTTTGATGGATAGATCCGTTTAGATCCGCTCTGACAGACAAAAAAGTTGAGTTATCCCTCCAGCGTGAGGAAGATCCATTTAGATCCACTCTGACAGACAACAAAAAACTCCCTGAAGCTTCCTATCCAGATAGGTATTCTCTGTTTTTACTGTTATTTTTATTTCTTATGCATTCCATTTTTATTATTATGTATTTGCTTTTTTTTAATTACCATTGTGTATGAAATGTGCTATACAAATAAAATTGCCTTGCCTAAATCTGTGTGGGGGTATTATTGTCCTCATGCGAAATTCCAGATTGCGTGGCGACCACAACTTTAGTTGGTTCTAGGGGGAGGTGTGTTTTAGTGATATTTTGATTGGACAAAATCAGCGTAGTGCAGGATGAGTCATCAATATTTTCTTCCTTTTTCTAGTAGCGGGAGACTGTAAACTTTTAATGAATATGCTAACAGTTATTTTGTCAATGTTTATTAGCATATGGCCTCAAAACTCACACACATAGACTAAAAACACAAAACTGTAAGTTTGATTTGAGGGAGTGTTTAAATAAACTGACAATATTTAAGAACATTATTCATTATATTCATTTATTTACTTTGTAGGGAGCAATGCCTTGCATATATGTGACGGTTGGCCTTTATTTTGAAATGTGTGGAAGTCTTCCCACAGTGTGTTCAGCTTCACTCCTTCATTCCCCTCAGCGACACAGACATCATGGCGGACGCCGATTCTTGGGGTGAGAATTTGTGTAAACTTCACCGTTATTTTTCTTTTCTGTCCGTTCGAATTTCTATTAATATGTTTTCTCGAATAAATTGTCGCCATAAAGCACGGATGTCACTAAGCAGTCTGTCTAAACGCTCTGTTGTTTTCCAGATGCTGATAGTTTCGAGCCCGATGAGCCCCTCAAAAAGGCGGCAGTTCATGACAAATGGGAGGGCGAGGATGAAGAGGACGACGTGAAAGTTAGTAGCGGATGCTTTTTTGTCGTTCACAAATCATAATGTGTGTTAATTTCTTTAACAATGAAAAAAATCTCCCATCTTTTAAGAAGTTGCAGTCAGCTAACTCTAGCTAGCTACTCTAGCTAACTCTAAAGTGTCAAAACATAGTGGTGATTATGAGTCTAAATATGTGTCCAGTTAGTATTAGCATAGGCGTACACCTGCTTAAAGACATAGTCATAAGTTAGTTAGACAGTGAAATCATAGTAATTATATGAACTAATTCCATGCTAAAGGTATGTCTTTGCTTACACTTAGTAATAATTACTGTACTTAGACTTTTCACAGCTGAACATCACTGTCATCTGTTGCTAATCTCAAATGATCACACATCATGTCTCAAAGTAGTCAGCCTTCATAAGAGGTTAGATTGATTTTATTTATGTGGAAGTAAAGATCTCCAACTAATCTGTTCATTTATTCAACCTAGCACCATGCTTTAATTTGTGGTTTGAAATGCATTTTTTACTTAGGATAATTGGGATGATGATGAAGAGGAAGAAAAGGAGGAAGAAAAGGAAGAAGAAAAAAAGACAGGTACAGTGATTGTGAAATGCATAAATTGGTACAGTTAAAATAGCTCAATGATGCATTGTAGTCTGGGCCTTTGAGGTTCAATTGTGTATTTTTCATATATAGAGGCTGAGGCTAAACCTATAGAAAAGAAGAAACTCAGTGAAAAGATAAAAGAAAAGGAAAATTTACAAAGAAAAAAACAAGAGGAGCTCAGAAAACAAGTAAGTTTAGACATGGCAGTGTTTCACTTGTATTTTTCAGTAAAAAGTTATGTTTAACATTTTCTAACTTGTTTAATATTTGATGTACATTGTGACCCTTTTGACAGTGTTTTTATAATCAGCATTTGTAACTCCAAACCATTTTTTTCATTTTATATGCAAACACTACTGTTCAACAGTTTGAGGTAAGTAAGATTTTTTTTAAAACATTAATATGCAAAGTATGTTAATATGTTTATTCAGCAAGGATGGATCACATTGGTCCTAAGTGACAGTAAAGACATTTATAATTAGAGCTGGACCCGATGAAAGATCTTTCTAGTATTTGTTTATTTAAGCCATTAGTCGATTAATCGCATAGTTATAGATGGTTTCATTGGATGCACGCACTTTGCCATGGTTAAGGCTTGTTCACACCGGGACGTTTATCGTGTGCGTTTTTCGCCAACGTTTAACAATCTGTGACTAAACAAGGGCTGCCAATGTGAGTGTGCACACTGACGCGCAAAACGGCGTAAAAGCGTAATTTAAAAAAGAACTCCTCTGGTTCGTTTTTTTTTTTGGTTTGACGCTCCGCGTTAAAAACTGGCCGACCAATTAAATTGGCGCTTTTGCTCGCGTTCCTGGAGCTGCTGAAGTTACAGTAAAACATGACTTGGTGGCGCTCAAGCACAAAACGGTCTTGCCGAGCACACATTGATACCAAGACGACGAAGTGAAAGTAAGTAGACGAGGAAGACCCCTACAGACTATGGGTGCTCTGCCGGTTCTTGGCCACATCAATAGCCATTTTATTTCTGTGTTTTTGGGTTTTTTTTCTTTTAAATTCAAGAAATATAGTTGAGAATGTCTATTTCATAAATATGTTTATTTGCACTACCATTCACTTGCACTACTGTCATTGTGACATATATGCACTCTCGTTTCTGACTACCATCTCCTCGTGTCATGTATATGTCATATGTCATTTTATATCTGTAATTTTATATTCTTTAATTTCAATAATGTCTAAATTCATAAACATGTTTATTTGCACTACTGTTCACTTGCATTAGGCACAAGCGCCATATACTGTCAGGGGGTGAATTTGCACGTTCACTCAGCGCATTGCCAGTGAAAATCACTTGGGTATGAAAACGAAAAACGCTGGCGATAAGCGTGCACAATAATCGTCCCGGTGTGTACGAGGCTTTACGCGCCTGGCCCGAAGTTAACTTCTGGTCTATGTTTGTTGAACGGGTCTGGTAGTAACTTTGTCGCATTTAAGTTTGGCCCAGTAATGCTTCTTTTCTTCTACTGGTAACCCAAAATAATACTGGCTAGGCATAGTTTTAACTTGTTAGCTATTGTAATTTACTTATTTATTTTGCTTGTTATCAGAAATAATCTACTCTAGAGGGACTCTGTTGTTATTAATTCGTCTACTGGATGTTAAGTTTGGGCCACAAAATGTTCATCTTTGTTGTTGCTGTTGAAACACTCTGTATTAATTAATTAAATATATATGGGGGGTGGGGGGATACTAAACTATAATGAGCCTACATAGGCATAATATAGCCTACTCCATGCTCAAGTGTGCACGTAAAGCTTAAAGGTGCCGTAGAATGGAAAATTGAATTTACTTTGGCATAGTTGAATAACAAGAGTTCAGTACATGGAAAAGACATACAGTGAGTCTCAAACACCATTGTTTCCTCCTTCTTATATAAATCTCATTTGTTTAAAAGACCTCCGAAGAACAGGCAAATCTCAAAATAACACAGACTGTTACGTAACAGTCGGGATCATTAATATGTACGCCCCCAATATTTGCATATGCCAGTCCATGTTCAAGGCATTAGACAAGGGCAGGACGTCTGGATGTGCACAGCTGAATCATCAGACTAGGTAAGCAAGCAAGGACAACAGCGAAAAATGGCAGATGGAGCAATAATAACTGACATGATCCATGATATCACGATATTTTTAGTGATATTTGTAAATTGTCTTTCTAAATGTTTCGTTAGCATGTTGCTAATGTACTGTTAAATGTGGTTAAAGTTACCATCGTTTCTTACTGTATTCACGGAGACAAGACTGTCGTTATTTTCATTTTTAAACACTTGCAGTCTGTATAATTCATAAACACAACTTCATTCTTTATAAATCTCTCCAACAGTGTAGCATTAGCCGTTAGCCACGGAGCACTATGAAACTCATTCAGAATCAGATGTAAACATCCAAATAAATGCCATACTTACATGATCTGAGGCTGAATGACGAACACTTTGTAAAGATCCATTTTGAGGATTATATTAGCTGTGTGAACTTTGTTTATGCAATGTATTATAGAGTCGCGAGCTCGGGGGCGGGGAGCATGAGAATTTAAAGGGGCCGCGCGCTTAATCTGCGCATATTTAAAGATGCCCCAAAATAGGCAGTTAAAAAAAAATGAATTAAAAAAAAATCTATGGGGTATTTTGAGCTGAAACTTCACAGACACATTCAAGGGACACCTTAGACTTATATTACATCTTGTGAAAATGCGTTCTACGGCACCTTTAATAAAGCACACATAAAATCTTAACGGCTCCAAACTTTTTAACAGTAGTGTATTATATATATATATATATATATATATATATATATATATATATATATATATATATATATATATATATATATATATATATATATATATATATAATATAGCTAACTCATACCTTTTATTAATAGAATATGTGTGACAAGGATATAGTAAGACTTTTACTAAGCATAACTGCAATTTTTTAACAGTTAGAGTCGTCAAAAAGCAGTACAGAACTCACACCAGAAGAGGAGCTGGCAGAAAAACTTAGAGTGAAAAAACTACAGGAGGATTCAGACTTAGAACTAGCAAAAGAGGCATTTGGTAAGTGCTTTCAGTTAGAGTTGTCTAAAGTACTGAAATTTAAAAAATGTGACGCTTTGAGCGCTGTTGAGCGGATTCGTAAACACCTCTGATTGGCCATTGTGTTCACACACTCAATAGATAAGTCTATGATTGGCTACAATGATCAACGCTACAAAAACAGATTTGTAAATAGTCATCAATGACGCTTGCACAGATACACATAAACACTTCCGTGTGCTTTCAAACTCTCTGGTGCATTAATCATTGTAGCAAATCACAGACATATCTGACGAGCACATGAACACAATGGCCAATCAGAGGTGTTTACGAATCTGCTCAACAGTGCTCAAAGCGTCACATTTTTTAAATTTCAGTACTGAAGTCGGTACTTTTGACAACTCTATTTTCAGTATATCCATATCCACATTTTTACTCATAAATAGGCTTGAATGTTTCACTTTTATTCTCTTTGTAGGTGTAGTATCAAATAATGTTACAGGAATTGATGCAATGAGTCCCTCTTCAAAAGAAGACTTTACAGAGTTTGAGCGGTTGCTAAAAGAAAAAATTTCTCCCTATGAGAAGTCTATACACTATTCCAGCTTTTTAGAGACACTGTTTAGGGACCTGTGTCTTTCATGTAAGTATGCCTCATTTTTAATAGTTCTTCATTTATTCTCAATGTAAATCATGTATGACACTTTTGGTTTTGCAGTGGAAGTTGAGGACTTGAAGAAAATTAGCAACTCACTAACAGTGTTACTAAGTGAAAAGCAGAGGCAAGAAAAGGTATGAAATCCATTTACTAACTCTTAGTACATTTTCTTTTTCAATGTTTTATACATACACACACACACTCGTTGTCGGGCAGACACCTCATATGTCCAGATCCGCTACTTTTCTGGAAATGGGAAAAACACTATTAAAAAAAATAAATAAAAATAAGCACTGTTGTCAAAGTTCATATTGTGGCTTTATATATGGTCAGACACTTGCATCATTATTTTATGTACATTTTACTAAAATCAGGCTCAAATGGAGTTTCAAGGTTTTTGACCAGCAAATTTTTTTTTTTTTTTCACTTTTTTTTTATGTTTTTAAAAGAAGTTTCGTCTGCTCACCAAGGCTACATTTATTTAATTAAAAATACAGTAAAAAACAGTAATATTGTGAAATATTATTACAATTTAAAATAACTGTGTACTATTTAAATATATTTGACAAAGTAATTTATTCCTGTGATGCAAAGCTGAATTTTCAGCATCGTTACTCCAGTCTTCAGTGTCACATGATCCTTCAGAAATCATTCTAATATGCTGATCTGCTGCTCAATAAACATTTATGATTATTTTCAATGTTGAAAACAGTTGTGTACTTTTTTTTTTTCAGGATTCCTTGATGAATAGAAAGTTCAAAAGAACAGCATTTATCTGAAATACAAAGCTTCTGTAGCATTATACACTACCGTTCAAAAGTTTGGGGTCAGTAAGAATTTTTATTTTTATTTTTTTGAAAAGAAATTAAAGAAATTAATACTTTTATTCAGCAAGGATGCATTAAATCAATCAAAAGTAAAGACATTTATAATGTTACAAAAGATTAGATTTCAGATAAACACTGTTCTTTTGAACTTTCTATTCATCAAATAATCCTGAAAAAAAATATTGTACACAAATATTTTGTACAATTGTACACATTAAATGTTTCTTGAGCAGCAGATCAGCATATTAGAATGATTTCTGAAGGATCATGTGACACTGAAGACTGGAGTAATGATGCTGAAAATTCAGCTTTGCCATCACAGGAATAAATTACTTTGTAAATATATTCAAATAGAAAACAGTTATTTTAAATTGTAATAATATTTCACAATATTACTGTTTTTTTACTGTATTTTTAATTAAATAAATGTAGCCTTGGTGAGCAGACGAAACTTCTTTTAAAAACATTAAAAATCTTAGTGGTTCCAAACTTTTGGACTGTACTGTATATATGTAAGTTACATTAAAAATAACCAAATTAGTTTTTCATTAAATCATAGTCAATATATAAAAGTAATAAATAAGCAAAATACTGTATATTTGACTTAAATAATTAACAGATTAACATCGGGGGGAAAAGTGTGACAAGTAGTAGCCTATATGCTGCTGAGTTTGGTTCATTTCTGTGAGGCACAAACATGATGTTGGCAGCCTGATCACTTTGAAAATAAAATGGGCAAACATATTAAAAGTTACTCTCAATTTAAATAGTCCGAAGTACAAGCTGTTCAGTGTGAGCACCGCTCCACTGTGGTGTTGCCAAGGACATTTTTTCTGTTGATGTTGGAACATGCGTGAAGTACAAAGCCTAGTTTACAAAGCCTAATTTACTAATAAACAATAGTTTAGCATTCAAATACATCGCGGCTATAGAAACATTTGTATTCCTACTGAATGAGAGAGGTAGACTGAGTAAGAACAACACTGCTTTACTTTCAGTTTAAATGAATTCGTATTGGCTTGTTTAGCTAAGGGTCATGCTAAGTTTGAAATCCACTGGTTTACATCATGTTCACGTATTCATGGACATAACCACAAGAAAACAATGCTTTGATACCAGTTGTGTGGTAAAAGATAAGCAAATTCCCTGCAAATGGACTTTAAATTCTGACAATATGCTGTCAAGTCACTGGTTATCAGACATGTAAATATGTTGTGGGGCTATCATGCAGTAAGTTAATTTTGCAACGTTAGCAAAACTTTAGCAACATTTTTTTTTTTTGAAACATTTCTTTGAAGAACATGACCATGATTATGAACACAAGATTAAATGTAACACAAAACAAGTGACTATTTGTTAAAATCCTTATTAAAGGTGCTCTAAGTGATCCTGGGTGGAGTAACTTCCTGTTGACGTTCGAAGTGTTGTCAAACAAAACAGAGGCTAGCTAGACCCTCCCTCCTCCTCCTCCTCCCCCTCCCCTCTGTGCTTCCTGAAACAGTCATGAACGGGCATTTAAAATCATTCTTGTCAGTTATTGGCTGGAGCATGTTTATTATGTTTCGTGGTCCAGACTGCACCAGTTTGTTTTTATTGCCATTTTCGGAGCTTGTGGCGACTACAGAGACCGCGTTTTTTTACAGTGTGTTCAGGGGACAGGCAGCTAGCGGATAGTGAGGAGATGTTTGCTGTATGTGACAAAAAATGTTTTGGCCTAAAAACGCGTGACATCACTTAGAGCACCTTTTAATGGCAAAAATTATGTACATTTTTGGGTCTCATTGTTCGCTTGGACGGCCATGTTGCCGTTGTAGCCGGCGTATTCTCATACCCCTTCGTTTGAAGGGGGTCCTGAAAAAATCTTAATTTGAAGTGCTATCTGGCCCTTCCCTCTACCCCTACAACCAAAAGAGAATCAACGCACTCCTACCCCTTCACGTGAATGCGCAAAACAGAGGGGTAGGGGCAAGGGGTAAAAATGGGATTGGGCCTAAGGGCGATTTCACACCTATGGATTGTTTGTTTTGTTCCGAAACAGGGACTAAATTTGTTACAATGTTGCATTTTCTTATTGGTTTGGTTTTCTTTCACACGGCAATATTTCAAAGCGTACCAAAATGTGTTTATGCAAGTCACATGCTAGTACAAATGTCCTCTTATTGGTCAGTTTTCTCAGCATCATCCATCAAAATGATTGACAAGTTCTTATTGTGGCTTTATTTGTGACCGTCAAGACACATGCAAACACTATACAAATGTAGCCGTCATTCCCGCTGTTTAATTATACACTACATTCATATTAATGCTGCGGCAAATTCAAACGCGCTCTCTCTGGATCTCCCAGTGTTGTCTAGTAGGTTAACTGTGTCATATATGAATGTATTAATGCAGCAGAACGGGAATCAAGGCTTCGTCGGGACCGCATTCTCGCACGGAGAAGCGCAATTACACAATGTTTAAGATGAAGAGGTGCTCTTTGGTTTCGACTATGGTAACTAATGTGTTCACTCACAGAATCAGAAATTACTGCTTTTTATATAACACATTTCCCATTATGAAATTTGATATCGTTTGGTTCATTGGTCCGTTGGGTCAGATTGCTTTCACATCTCAAGCGAACAGCTCCACAGTTCATTTGAAAGCGTACCGAGACCACCTTTTCAAGGAGGTCTCGGTACGATTGTTTGGTCCGCTTTTGGTGTGCACCAGAGTGCAATTGCTGCATTCACACCTGCCCAAACAAACCGCATCAAAGGGGACAACGTGTGTGTGTGTGTGTGTGTGTGTGTGTGTGTGTGCGCGCGTATGTTAAAGTAATAAATTAATATATAATTATTTTTTGGTCCAAAATATTTTATATATATTTTTTTTTATTCAATAGGCAAACAAAGGTAAAAAGAAAAAGAAGGGAGTTTTACCAGGAGGAGGTTTAAAAGCCAAGCTGAGAGATGATCTGGCAGACTACGGGGAGTTTGACGGCGGTTATGCACAAGACTATGAGGATTTCATGTGACCAAGGCTTCACCCATTGATAACTTTTGCTGATTGCTGAACCATACACCTTAACAGCATGACCTTACCCCACAGTCAGGCCCACTACCAGAACCATGCTAGAAAACGTCAGCCCGCGCAATGCACACTATCCCCTCAAAGAGGTTTATGAAGAGAATGAATTAACTGAGGTATTTTTCTCTGTTGTGAATTTAGGTCAGTGTTTGTCGGAATAATAAAACCGATAAAATGGGCGGCTCCTCACAAATGTGAACCTACAGTATCGATTAATCGTGACAGTCCAGGCTTATATGAACAAAGAGTGTTATTGTTCGGTAACTGCTACTTGGAAATAAATTACATTCTATGCAAATTTCTTTCCGTATTGATCTCAATTTGCTTCGGTCGTTATCCTTTTTGAATGGGATGTTTCTTTTGCAAACCAGGCCGACTAAGACAACCCCAATACAACCTGATCAAAGTAATCACATGGTTCATCAATCATGTCTACAATCAAACGTTTTATTTGTTTTTGTTCATAGACGATAGTGAGCTCATTTGTTTAGATAAGTAAATCTAGAGTGTAGCATACTTAATGTAAGCATAATACATTGAAAGTAACACCTTTACGTTTGTAGCTCCTAATGCATTCCATGTAAAGTCTAAGACCAAAAGTATCACTAAATGAACTGTTTTAAAGATACATTGCAGCATTATTAGGATTACCTCAATTTTTGCAGAGCAAAATATGCGAATTACAAATATAACTCATGTTTTCAATGCAGCAAGTTATGCAGTTACTCATTTGACCTCAATCATGCCAGCAAAGAATGAGCGTGATTCTTCTGCTGCTGATGAATAAGGGACTGAACGTTGATGTAGGGTCTTTTCAGGCATCGTTGTTTGGCTTTCCATTTTCTTGACAACTTTAAGTGTGGTAGACATGCTTTAAAGAGACTTACGATCAGCAAAGCCGATAATAGGACTCTGCACTGTTTTATAAAGATCTAATTTAATAAAAGTTGCTGAAAAATCATCAGTTGTTCTGTCTTTTTTGTTTTGTATTGTCTGGTATATCTGTAACCATTGCACATTCTTTATAAACTTGCTGAGGGATGAAACAATTATGTGCTAATTTACAGAATGATGTTGATCAGGCTTCAAGCATGAAATGAAAATGTTTTGTAAATGCATGTTATAGATCTTCTTGTGAATGATTTATCCTTGCAAGTTGAATTTTTCTTTTTTTTTTTTTTAAATCTTTTTAAACAAAATATAACTGAATCTTCCAATGAAATCACCAGACTTCTCTAATCATTTAGTAAACACTTCTCCACAATCGACTACATGCATGCATTCATTCTTGAGTGCAACACCCACATTTCACAATCCACTTAACAATTAATGGATATACTTGATTATTTTCCAAAAAAGTTAATATTTTTCAAGATAAAAAGCATTTCTTTTGTTTTTTTACAAATATGAATTATTCATAAATATGTTCCTGAGGAGTCGCACCACATGACAACCACATTTTGCAACTTGAACTAACCTGCTATTTTAACCTGTTGGACATGAAAATGCGCCATCCAAACTTGAGGGCTGTTTACATAACATTTTCAACTAAAAATGGAAACTTTTTATGTGTTTTGGCTATTCATTTATACATCAATGGTGTTTTGGATGCCTAAAATTTATGTTTTTGAAAACGATACCATTATCGTAACAAAACCATGAATTGGTAA
Source organism: Megalobrama amblycephala (assembly GCF_018812025.1). Classification (NCBI taxonomy): domain Eukaryota; kingdom Metazoa; phylum Chordata; class Actinopteri; order Cypriniformes; family Xenocyprididae; genus Megalobrama; species Megalobrama amblycephala. The sequence continues at coordinate 11,799,182 of NC_063058.1, forward strand.
AAACGGCGATGTTATGCGCATGCATATTATGTGTTAAGTCTATAGGAACGTAGTCTATCTTTACAAAGAGACATTGCTAACTACTGGCCTGGCATAAATAATAGAGCGTTTTTAGTTATTTTAGTGGATCCATGTGAACGGGGATTGTTTTTACATCGTTTTAACGTACCCTTAAATGGTTGTAATTCATGAATGCTTTGGAATACAGACCAGGTTGGTCTATTTTAAAAGACGACACTGCAGGTTATTGCTGAAATGAATGCACTTAAAAAAAAGTTATAGAAGTTTGTTTACTGTAAAACAAATGTACTAAACATTTATTTTATTTCACACAAAATATATTAGAAAATAATTTGAACTATAACATTGTTTTAAAATCAAAGCCATATGTCTAACCAAGTTAGGTTCCAAATTTGAAGTTGGTATCACCAAAATTGAGATTTTGTTTAGGCGCTAAACCAAAACACTACCACTTTCATGCATTCTCATGTCAAATTAATAAATTTCTGTCACAATATCACTTTGATCACAAAACAGTCACCCAATATGGAACCTTGAGCCTTTTCAACAATATTTTGTCAAGATTTGAAAAAGATTTGATTATAAAATAGTGCAGTAAATTTGGTAATATGAAACATGACACCGCCCACTGTGGGGAGGAGCCTGCTAAAAGTTTTTAAAGTACGTTACGGTTTTCACAGGATAAATTTTAACACCTACTAGTGTTAATGGTTATATTTTCATTGACACAGTCAGGAGGATCTACAGGATTTCTCTATGATATTTCATATTTTCTTTTTTTGTGTGTGTGTTTTTTTCATGTTGGTCACACTACTTTGATTTGGTGAACAAAAGTTTTCTTTCAAAATTAATAATCAGCGAAGCAATTTTTTCATAAGAAATAGTAAAGATCTACTTTAAAAGGTTTTCTTTTCATGAATTTCATGATTTTTTCCCCCTTCATTATATCAGGACATTGTTTACTTTACACCCCATAAAAATATCAAAATGAATTTTAATTGAGAAAAACATGCCCATCATAGATGTACGAGTTGCATTTTATGTATTTTGAAAAAATAGACCAAGACAAAAAAATGAGCTCCATTTCATTGACTTTTATTCTTTTAAATAATTCAGCACTAATAAATCATTCACAATAAGACTAGAAATTCATCTTTTAATAATCTTTTATTGTACTTTTGCATTAATTTAGTTAAAAGAACATTAAAATTGCATTTATACGAAATTTTATTTATACAAGCATTTTCACTCCCTTTATCATCTAATATTTTATTATCTACAGTAGACGTTTATTAAGGATAAAGCGGTCAAGGGTGTGACCTTTGAGACTGTTTGAAGAACTGTTCTGAAAACTATAGCCAGACGGAAAGGGGTGTTTTATTGCGTAGTAGCTTATGAAAACGGTGCACACAGGTCTTCTCAGATAACTTGCCAATGTTCCAATCTTGTCCTTGTTGCTCATGGCCGATTATCTTGATCACACCGTGAATTGCACCCTCTACTATTGGTCATGTGACCTGTGCACAAAGGGTCCAGTCTTTTCCCCTTGGTCCAACTTATTGGTTTTCAGACAAAAAGAAAACAACAGAGCGATTGTAAAGATAAGACTTGGGGATAATTAACAGCAAATCCAGACTCAACAAACGTAATTCCCCCATCATCCATTGGTTGTGAAGAAGGGAGGAGGTTTGTTGGTGTGAGTTTGAATGATGTATGTGTGTGGTCGTAAAATGTGGTCTTGGTTGTGAGGACCGTTATATAAACGGGGTGTACGGTTCAAGCCGACCCATCTCGAAACGTGAAACCCAACCATGAGTCCACGCGTCTTCTCAATCTTGGTCATTTTGTGGCTGGTAATGGCTGTGGAAATGGCCACCTTGGAGGGTCAGCAGATCCTCCAAGCCTTGCACTGTCCACCCTGCGAACGCATTCATTGTTCCCCTCGTAGAGCGCTGAAGCTCCAGTGTCAGGGTGGTATAACCACTGGGATTTGCGGTTGTTGTCCAGCCTGTGCCAAACTCGCAGGAGAAAGCTGTGGAGGCACTTGGGACTACCTGGGGAAGTGCGATGAAGGGCTGGTTTGCGTTTACCAAGAAGCTACAGATGGAAAACCAGAGGCAGAACGCAAGGGAACCTGCAAATCAGGTATCACTGAAGCTGAAGATGCCAAGTTAATCTGCCCGCATGTTACATGCATAGAATACTAAAGGTCCAAATTAAAGTGCAAAGTTGGTTCTTGAATTCAGGTTTCTCATGGGCATGGACAATATCAGGTAATACCAGGCCTGAGAAGTCATGGAAAATGATTATCTTAAAGGAAAAATCATTAAGATTTCTATAGTTGATTTTCTAAATTACTGTATTTAGTTGCTAAAAATGGCTCTTTTTGAGTGCATTAGCCTTTTCAAAAAACTTATAAAGCACATATTAATGCCTTATTCTGCATCACCATATTCTACATCTCTTAATCCTACCCAATACCGAAACTTAACAACTACCTTACTATTAATTAGTAGTAATTAGGAGTTTATTGAGGCAAAAGTTGTAGCTGATAGTTGATTAATAGTGAGAATTGGACCCTAATCTAAAGTGTGACCATTTATTTAAATGCTTCCACTCATGAACGGATGGAAAAGTCATTGTAATGTGTTGGTTAAAAGGAGTGGGAAGCCTGTGAATTATACAAGAGCAATATGAAGATTCAACAGGGGTTTTCATACTGGAGTCCAGGGACCCACAGAAGGGTTGCTTGGGGGTTTTGCAGAAAATTTCAGAGAAAAAATATAAATAATAATAGTAATAAACAACTTTTGGTAACACCTTATTTTAGGGTCTTTTAACTAGTTGCTTATTAGCTTGCATATTACCAGAATATTGGCTACATGACCTTATTTTACATTCTTAATCCCACCCAATACCTAAACTTAACAATTACTTTACTAACTATTAATAAGTAGTAAATTAGGACTTTATCGAGGGAAAAGTCGTAGTTAATAGTTTATATGTGTTGCCTATACTAAAGTGTTGCCCAACTTTTTATTGAACTTATTGTTTTATTCCATTGATAGCCATAGTCTTCCACACACACACACACACACACACACACAATATATATCTATATCGTCACCTTGGAATTATAAGGTTCTATCTGACATTTTTGTCAAAATTGAGTTGATATACTATTATAGTTTGTGTTTGAGTTTTTTTCTATTAAGTTTTAGTTTGTTTTAGTTATTTTAGTACTTAAACTAAAACAGCTGAAATCATTTTTTTTATATATTTTATTAATGTTTATTCTATATCTATCTATCTATCTATGTACATAAGGCATGATATGAAATAAATGAAAAGTGCTACGCAAATAAATTGAAATTGAATTGACAAGATTTCAATTTTGCTATACATCTACATAGTTTCAAATTTTATGAATTTCTTCTGGTTGTAATATAACAACAACATAAAAACCAATCATTTTGGAAACATGTTATCTTTATAATATCACATATTTTTCTCACATAGTATAATTTCCTCACCAAACTTTATGCCTTAAAATATTTATCTGCCTTTATATTTTACATTTCCCTATAGCGATTCCCTATTTCCCTATTGGCTCTTGCCATCTAAAAGTATGAAAACCCCTGTGTTACAATCCCATCGTGAGGAGCGCGCACCTGCTTATGTTTTAACTTTATATCCACACTCTTGAAGAAACGGCATCATCAAGGTTTATGTCATTTATGAACTGTGAAGAGAGATACGGCAGTCAAGGATTCCTTTGATCTCGGAGCACTTTCCCATAAAATCAAAGCTCTGATTGTTCTTATCTAGACAGTGATGAAATCCACAACCCTTCCTGAAGAACTGCATCCGTATTGTAACGGGATTCCATCAATTTTATTGTCTGTTTTTTTCTTTGACCTGGAGAACAATATTTCACAATGTATTTTATTATTTGGCACTTATTGCATTCATTGTCAATGCATTTTGGATTTGTATTTCCAAACAGTGCTTGAGGTTCTCAAAGCCGACACTTGCAGACCTGAGTGCACATGGGAGTTCTGCAAGGCAAATCCCAATGAAATATGCTCAGCAAGGTAACTTTTCTACATTAAGTTTTGATATTTGATTCATCTTGAATGATTTCAGACTAAGTTACTGGCATCTGTTGTCTCTTTCATTTGTGCTTGATGAATATTTCCCGTTGCAGGTCTGTGTCGATGGAGAAGCGTGAGTGCGGAGGTCACTGCCAGCACACAACCTGCTCCAGCTGCTTGGTTCTCAGACCTCCATCTTGTGCTCAGACCTGTTCCCCAACAGACCACGTCTGTCTGCATCGCTTTGGAAGGTGTGTGCGTGGTCACCTGACCGAAGACAAACATCCAACTGTCTGCCACCAGAACCTACAGGTCAGTTTTACTGTTGTCTTGCGCTTTATCATTCTGTTTTTGACATTAAGCTGAAATATAATTGTTTATTTATATTATGATAACCATATTGGTTTTTTTTTAAATTAAAATAAAATGCTTTTATTGAAGTATACTTTGGGGCCATAGTACAGATAAATACACTTAAAGGGTTAGTTCACCCAAAAATGTAAATTCTGTCATTAGTTACTCACCCTCATGTCGTTCCAAACCCGCAAGACCTTCGTTCATCTTCAGAACACAAATTAAGATATTTTTGATGAAATCCATGAGCTTTTTGGCCTCTGATAGACTGAAATGTTATTACCACTTTCAAAGCCCAGATAGGTAGTCACATGGACTATTTTAAGATGTATTTACTACCTTTCTGGGGCTTGAAAGTGGTAATAACATTGCAGTTTATCGGAGGTCAAAATGCTAATTTCATCAAAAATATCTGAATTTGTGTTCTGAAGATGAACAAAGGTCTTACAGGTGTGGAACGACATGAGGGTGAGTAATTAATGACAGAATTTTCATTTTTGGGTGAATTAACCCTTTAAACCGTACATATTAAATGGGGTATATGTAGAATTCAAAAACTCTTGTTATTAGCGACACCGGTGGCCGTTAAGTGAACTGCAGACAGTACCTTATTGCTAACGTACAAGAGACTGACCGGCGAAGTTCTTTTTCGTTCTTCGCTTAGGGTAAAAAGAATTTGGAAATAACTTTGCAGTGATATACTAATAACAAACATCCAGACGCCGTGCATGCTGCTGAGAGCGACATTTAGATGTAAATATTATGTAAACATGTGCTACGCGCTTTCCTCTCAATAAAAATAAACACACAACAAAAATGACAGCGGTGAGAGAAAGCATCTGATCATAGCGATGTGGATATGTCAGTCTACAGGCTTTCAGAGACAACTTAGGAAGTCGGGGAAGGTCTCGTTTTTTAAGTTTCGTTACAAACTTTTCACACATTGACAATAAAAATGCGTTTAATACATGAAAATTCTTACATATACCCCCTTTAAATTATAAAATATATATATATGAAAAAATAACTATATATTTCATATATCACAAATTATTCTAAATATTATAACAAAATTACAATTATATATACACCGATCAGGCATAACATTATGACCACTGACAGATAACACTGATTATCTCTTCATCACGGGATATATCAGGCAGCGAGTGAATATTTTGCCCTCAAAGTTGATTTGTTAGTAGCAGGTAAAATGGGCAAGCGTAAGGATTTGAGCGAGTTTGACAAGGGCCAAATTGTGATGGCTAGACGAATGGGTCAGAGCATCTCCAAAACTTCAGCTCTTGTGGGGTGTTCCCAGTCTGCAGTGGGCAGTTTCTATCAAAAATGGTCCAAGGAAGGAACAGTGGTGAACCGGCGACAGGGTCATGGGCGGCCAAGGCTCATTGATGCACGTGGGGAGCGAAGGCTGGACCGTGTGGTCCGATCCAACAGATGAGCTACTGTAGCTCAAATTGATCTAGAAGTTAATGCTGGTTCAGAGGTGTCAGAATACACAGTGCATCACAGTTTGTTGCGTATGGGGCTGCAGACCATTCATGGTGCACATGCTGACCCCTGTCCACCGCCAAAAGCTCCAACAGTGGACACGTGAGCTCTAGCCTACTTTGACACGTATCACCTACCCAAGCATTGTTGCAGACCATGTACACCCTTTCATGGAAACGGTATTCCCTGGTGGCTGTGGCCTCTTTCAGCGGGATAATTCACCCTGACACAAAGCAAAAATGGTTCAGGAATGGTTTGAGGAGCACAACAACGAGTTTGAGGTGTTGACTTGGCCTCCAAATTCCCCAGATCCCAATCCAATCGAGCATCTGTGGGATGTGCTGAACAAACAAGTCCAATCCATGGAGGCTCCACCTCACAACTTACAGGATCTGCTGCTAACATCTTGGTGCCAGATACCACAAAACACCTTCAGGGGTCTAGAGGAGTCCATGCCTCGATGGGTCAGGGCTGTTTTGGCAGCAAAAGGGGGACCGACAAAATATTAGGAAGGTGGTCATAATGTTATGCCTGATCGGTGTATATATATCTATATATATATACACAATTCTATTTTATTTATCACATTTATAATAATTTACTATTGTTTTATTAAAGTATACAGTCATTTGTATTCTATTATAATATATTTAAGCATAATATTTACATATAATTTATATAAACTACTTTCATATTCTTTTAACAGAATAACTCTGAGGGATTCTTTGTGTGTTTGGCTCCTGCCTGTCCAACTGCAGCAAACTGATTCTACATTTTAAGAGGAACTCAAATAATGCAATACAGTTATAAAATGTAGCACAAAAGGCAGCTATTTTTATCAATGTATTAAATTACCATGTAAAAATGTTACTGTATAATATAAATCATGAATAATAAAAAAATGTGATTTATAAATGCTGTGAAATTTTACGCATTAATGTTGTACAGCTCTTGTATTTTGTTAAAGGTGCCATCGAACGTTTTTTTACAAGATGAAATTTAAGTCTAAGGTGTCCCCTGAATGTGTCTGTGAAGTTTCAGCTCAAAATACCCCATAGATTTTTTTTTATGAATTTTTTTAACTGCCTATTTTGGGGCATCATTAAATATGCGCCGATTTAGGCTGCGGCCCCTTTAAATGCTCATGCTCCCCGCCCCCGGAGCTCACGCTTGCCTTGAACAGCATAAACAAAGTTCACACAGCTAATATAACCCTCAAAATGGATCTTTACAAAGTGTTCGTCATGCAGCATGTCTAATCACGTAAGTATAATATTTATTGGGAGTTTGAAGCTGTGCTCTGTGGCTAAAGCTAACATTACACACTGTTGGAGAGATTTATAAAGAATGAAGTTGTGTTTATGAATTATACAGACTGCAAGTGTTTAAAAAATGAAAATAACGACAGTCTTGTCTCCGTGAATACAGTAAGAAACGATGGTAACTTTAACCACATTTAACAGTACATTAGCAACATGCTAATGAAACATTTAGAAAGACAATTTACAAATATCACTAAAAATATCATGATATCATGGATTATGTCAGTTATTATTGATCCATCTGCCATTTTTCGCTGTTGTTCTTGCTTGCTTACCTAGTCTGATGATTCAGCTGTGCACATCCACACGTCCTGCCCTTGTGTAATGCCTTGAACATGAGCTGGCATATGCAAATATTGGGGGCGTACATATTAATGATCCCGACTGTTACGTAACAGTCGGTGTTATGTTGAGATTCGCCTGTTTTTCGGAGGTCTTTTAAACAAATGAGATTTATATAAGGAGGAAACAATGGAGTTTGAAACTCACTGTATGTCATTTCCATGTATTGAACTCTTGTTATTCAACTATGCCAAGGTAAATTCAATTTTCCATTCGATGGCACCTTTAAATACAATCTTAAACACTTCTGTGTTGTTGTCATTAAAACATACTAAAACAATGTTAACTCTGCATATGTATTCTAATATTTGTATGTGCAAATGACTTATGAATAAAACTGGCTTTCAATATATATATATATATATTATAAAGAGACTAATAAGGTCAGGCTGACCTGTTTGGAAAAAGTGCCCACCGTAAACACGTTCCCACTCCTGTCTGGCTTGTTACTCAATAACAATATATTTATGAGCCTGCAATTAGACATCCATCCATGAGCCAGAACAGATCCATGGCAGATCAACCAGTTCACAATTCTTTTGATGTCTGCCTTATATAAAGCTGCATCAAGAAAAGAAATGTTAATTGTGATAAACGCATTGGCATTAAATACTCTTTATAGCTTTATAATATGCTTCTCAACCTAAAAAACAACACGTGACAAATAAGTATATTATTACATTTTTAATATGGGATAATTGCTCTTTTTTATAATTATGTCAACAGTAATTTAAATATATGCATTTAACTAATTTTATGCATGAAAGTAAGTACCACTGTAAAAAAAATTAAATTCAAAATTTAAAAAAGTTGTAATCTACGGTGCACACAAATGAGTCTCTGCTTCTCAAGATGAAAAACATGCCGCTTTTTGTAATCAGTCATATTTTACTGCTTTTGTTTTCGACTGATAAAAACATTAGCCAGACAAAACGCTCAGCACGCCAAGAGCCATAAACTACAACAACAGCCAGTTTACTACTGCATTTCACACTGTGTCTTAAGAAACACACTGTAATCGTGTTGCATTTATTTAATTTAAATAATTTCACAATTCAGATTCTCTGAATTATTCAAGTTGGAATTTTCTTTACAGTTTTAATGATACTGACCAACATAACATGGGTTTTCTGCATAGTTGACTTGATCTAGGAACAGGAGAACTTATATATTTGCCTCAAAACAGAAAAATATCTAAAATAAAAGCACACAGATTTCCCTACGTGATTATTTTTATTAATATAAGCAGCAATTTTGCTAAAGTCTAGGTTGAAAAGGCAGGTAAAGACAGCGCTTTTGTCTTGATCATTTGGTTGTAACTAACGTAGTGAACCCATCATTCAAAATGTAAAAACAGGCTACATGCTAACATGTAACATTCTCGGTTGCTAACATTAGCGCTCATTCTACAGTTTTACTTCTGACAGATGCACAGTGTTTATGTAATTCTACGTAACATAAAGAAAATGAAGGATAGCATGTAAAAATCAAAGAGATACAGGGAGGAATGTCGTGTTGAGCGAATAAAATAGTTCCTGAGTCTTTTTTCCTCTTTCATGATAGTCTTTGTGAGTAAAAGGCACTTTGGACGAGAGCGTTTATGTGAAGCGAGCGGTCTGGGTTACCGGAACATTCTGTGCCAGAAGGACTGAAAAGCGGATGAGTTGAAGGCACCGATGAACATGAGGAGCAGGATATAGAGGCCCATCATGATGGCAAAATGATGTCTGACGAGCCACGACCTCCCTTGAGCATGTCTGGAATCAGAACAGAACATCAGTTAATTTAATGAATAGAAAACAATGAACATTCTTGAGTCTATCAAGCTTCAAATTGATACAAAAGCATCATAAAAGTCTATATGACTAATGCTCTTTGGAAGTCATACTAGGGCTGGGTTAAAAATATCGATTTCTCGATTTTAATCAATTCTTATTTTGGCCCTGTTTACACCTGGTATTAAAGGATTAGTTCACTTTCAAATTAAAATTTCCTGATAATTTACTCACCCTCATGTCATTTTGTCATGTCAGTTTGAACTAGGGCTGCACAATTTGGAGAAAAAAAATCAAATTGCGATTTTTCTGGTCAAAATTGCGATTTGCGATTTAAAATGCGATTTTATAAAACAATTAAAAAATATAAACAATACCAGGCTTGTTTTGCTTTTTTGTAGGGCTGCACAATTTGGCCCAAAATATTGTGCTAATATATTATTTTTTTATTATTATTATCATCATTATTGCTAAATAAAAATATTAAACCAAATAAGAAATTACTGTTGTAATAACTTTCATTATTAAAGTATTTAGCATTAGTATGATGTGGGGTTACCTGTTAACATGCAAGCAGTATGTCTATAAATCATTAGAATGGTCTAAGGATTTATTATCAAATATTATATAATGATAAAAATCTTTTTTTTTTGTCGTCAGGAGGTATGCAAAATAAAAAATGGAGTATTTGTATTTAATACTCCATATTTAATATGAGCCTCTTATGCATCCACTGTGAAAAAAAAAAAAAAAAACCCTGTACACTTATGTACGCTGGAGAAAAACATATTGATTATATGTTTCCCTCAAAGTTCTTTAGAGAGAGGAATTATTTTTCCTATTTTTACCCTGGATAGGATTGAGTGAGCTTTATTTTGTATGGAAGAGGATTAGGGCCAAGCAATAATAAAAAAATAAAACCATCTCGAGATTAAAGTTGTTAAATTTCAAGAAAAGAGTCGAGATAAAATGTTGAGAATAAACTAATTAAATTATGAGAAAAAAGTCATTAAATTATGAGAATAAATTCATTAAATTTCGAGAAAAAAGTTGAGATAAAATGTTGAGAATAAACTCATTAAATTATGAGAAAAAAGTCGTTAAATTACAAGAACAAATTCATTAAATTACAACTTTATTCTCATAATTTAATGAGTTTATTCTCATAATTTAATGACTTTATTCTCAACATTTTATCTCGACTTTTTTCTCGTAATTTAATGACTTTTTTCTCGTAATTTAACGAGTTTATTCTCAACATTTTATCTCGACTTTTTTCTCGTAATTTAATGAGTTTATTCTCAACATTTTATCTCAACTTTTTTCTCATAATTTAATTAGTTTATTCTCAACATTTTATCTCGACTCTTTTCTTGAAATTTAACGACATTTTTCTCATAGTTTAACGAATTTGTTCTCATAATTTAATGACTTTTTCTCGTAATTTAATGACTTTATTCTCATAATTTAATGACTTTATTCTCATAATTTAATGAGTTTATTCTCATAATTTAATGACTTTATTCTCAACATTTTATCTCGACTTTTTTCTCATAATTTAATGAGTTTATTCTCATAATTTAATGACTTTATTCTCAACATTTTATCTCGACTTTTTTCTTGAAATTTAACGACATTTTTCTCATAGTTTAACGAATTTGTTCTCATAATTTAACGACTTTTTCTCGTAATTTAATGACTTTATTCTCATAATTTAATTACTTTATTCTCATAATTTAATGACTTTATTCTCATAATTTAATGACTTTATTCTCAACGTTTTATCTTGACTTTTTTCTCATAATTTAATGAGTTTATTCTCATAATTTAATGAGTTTATTCTCATAATTTAATTAGTTTATTCTCATAATTTAATTAGTTTATTCTCAACATTTTATCTCGACTCTTTTCTTGAAATTTAACGACATTTTTCTCGTAATTTAATGACTTTATTCTCATAATTTAATAAGTTTATTCTCAACATTTTATCTCGACTCTTTCTTGAAATTTAACGACATTTTTCTCATAATTTAACGAATTTGTTCTCGTAATTTAACGACTTTTTTCTCGTAATTTAATGACTTTATTCTCAACATTTTATCTAGAATTTTTTTCTCGAAATTTAACGAGTTTATTCTCAACATTTTATCTCGACTTTTTTCTCGAAATCTAACGAGTTTTTTCTCGAAATTTAACAACTTTAATCTCAAGATGGTTTTATTTTTTTATTATTGCTTGGCCCTAATCCTCTTCCATAATTTTGGCACTAAACATGTCTGTTTCATACTGGACGCCGGAGGGCGCCCTTGAGCAGATACTCCAAATACTCCAAATATACGCAAACAAATGCTGTTCCAGGAGGGCATCATGCTATCGCTGTGACTGAATAAAAAGAAGGTAGAAAGGCTTTGATTGATTAAACATGAATAAAATAAACATACGACTACAACAATACGTGGTTTATATGTTTTCTTCTCAAGTATTTCCATAATAATAAAGTATATTTATAATCCAATGCTAATCAAAATGCTATTTCAAACACTCAAATGACATTATGAAGTGAGTTTGGAGTAAAAACACATTTAATGTTGTCTTTTGTTAGAAAAGAAGTTCATAAATGCTTCATGTTTGTAAAGTTTGTACAATTGATGTGTGTTGCTTTTTCTAATGCTGTGCTCTCAGATGGAGCGTCATTTACTACTGATCACAGAGCAGTTCTTCACTAACACGCTGTGTACATATTTAATTAAAAATCACAGTTTTTGCGATGTCATAATCGCCAAATCGCGATTTCGATTCGATTATGATTAATCGTGCAGCCCTAGTTTGAACTAAATGTTATATACTTGCACTAGCATATTGTATATAACAATTAGTTCAAGCTTTGACCTGTGGAGGGCAGTAATACACTTAGCAGCGTCTACACTGCAGGAATTCAAATAGAGAAGAAGAAGAAGAGAGCTAGTTCAAGATGAGCATTTATGGTTAAAACGTATATAATTTTTCTTTTTTTTTTTAGAAAATGAGTGATGGTTTCACTAGATTAGACCCTTATTCCTCGTCTGGTATCATTTAAAGCCCTTTAAAGCTGCACTGAAACTGTAATTTTGACCTACAACCATTTGGGCTCCATTGAAGTCCACTATAAGGAGAAAAATCCTGGAATGTTTTCATCAAAAACCTTAATTTCTTTTCGACTGAAGAAAGAAAGACATGAACATCTTGGATGACATGGGGGTGAGTAAATTATCAGGAAATTTTAATTTGAAAGTGAACTAATCCTTTAAGATGCGTTTGGTTAATTGGATCACAAGTAGATGAGGGAAGAGACATTCTGGTATTTTAATCCATCTCTTTTGTCTACTTTCAACCACTTTTGTCCTGATTTCTATGGGAGGGTCTATGGGTGGGTAAATGTATGTGTTTTTTCAGATCTTTTGATCTAAGGGATGAAATAAGCTTGTGCAATTTACAAATGAACTCGAAAGACGTTGGAAAAACACGGGAGCATCAGCTTTCGTTTCTGCTCTGACAGCTGCAAGATCGGCCGAACACAGTGAGTGTGTGTTAGAAATCAGGAATGGTGAGAGAACATTGTGATTGGTACATTTTTCATCTTCAAACCAAACTTGGGTCTTCAGCTGACAAAGTTTAAATTCCATCTGGTGAGCGCGCTTACCATAATGTTTACGCATAAGTTCAGTAGGCGGAGAGTAGAAGGTCTTTTGTGGCTGTTCGAATGAATTCAATCACACGATTGTCTACAATACGAAAGCAATCCGGTCGAATGTGTTTTCGAAAATGGACAAGCTCAAAACGTTTTAGATCCCCTTTACGTCTGTATTTAGCGTCATCCACTTATGATCGGATTTATGAAAACACTTCTTAATACCAGGTGGAAAAAGGGCCTTAGAAGAACCAATATCAATTTTTAAATCCCAAGAATTGATCTTTCAGTCTATGCTTTTTTCAGTTGATGTATCATGCCTCCCATCCAATAAATCGCAATAAGCTTTGTGCTTTGTTACTCCTGACATGAAACAAAGTCTCAGCTTTCAAATTCTGTCAATTTAATTATGAAATTCAAACAATAAATACTGCTTTGGCGCTCTTAAACGCTGCGTGACAGATCACTGCGATCAAGCACTTCGTGAACTGATCATCTCTTCTGCTTTACTACTAGTTACATGAATGAACATCAGAAGGTATGTTGGAAGATAAAGTACAATTTACCGAAATCTGTATCATGTCTTATCATGTAATCGTTCAATCAGTGTTTCAACCATGAAAAGACATCAATAACACAGCTTGTAAACAATAAAACATAATGTTACATTTACTTCAGAAAAGCCATTCATTGACCATAAACTCGATAGTCAGCTAGATAGGAGCATTTTGCTAAATATATGCACCATTTTGCATATTCATTGTATTTTTATTTAACCTATTCTTCAGTATTTAAAGTATGTTTGAATAAATGTCATGTTTTAATGACAGCCGCCGTTTAAATTTTAAAAAATTAGTAGAAACATAATTATGTTATTAAAAAGTTATTATTGTAATGTTATTATTATAAAAACTTCCTTTTGTGCAATTAAAATGTAAGTAGCCTACTAATCAGTTAATTTTAACCTGAATTATTATAATAATGTACCAAATGGGGTTCCTCGACAGATTACAGCATTAGAAAATTTGCCATGTACTGTACCTGATACATACCGCAATTAACCAATATTGAGCTGAATCCAATCAAAATCGGAACTGAATTGAATACCCAGCTCTAAGCCATACGATAGCTTTGTGTGAGAAACATCAAAATTTAAGTCGTTATTTACTAAAAATCTTAACATCCGGCCATGATTTGTTCTTTTGAGTCGGATCTTTTGAATGACACAGTTCACATTACCAGTCTATATGATTTGTTCAAGATTGGCTGTGAATAACTTTATTTGGGTCTGTTTATCATGTAAAGCTTTGCATCCTTTTAAAGTTCTAGTCTCTTACTCACTGTAATTATATGAAAAAATGTGAGTGAACCATTTCTCTAAAGTGGATCTTTTTGAATTATGAAAGTACTACAAATAAAGTCTTTATATAAAGCGTGATGTCTACTGAGATGCACCAGTCGGGTCCATGTGAATGAGGAAGTCTCACCGTGATCTGTAGCGTCTCTGAGAATACACCAGCAGGTATTTCACTCTCAAAAGCTCATTGTTGGTCACCACAAAGTACTTCTCGGGCACCTCGCCACCTTCACTGTTCCTGGCCCTCAGACGCTGGCGGTCAATGCTCTCGGAGTCTGAAACACACAAAGTGGGAGCTGAATTTTAGGTATCTTTTTAGGTATGTTAGGTAATTTTTACACAAAATTGGAATAAATATCAAAACTTGCGTTTGCTTTTATTTTTTTTTGACATGAATGAAGCATACTAATGTTTGAATGGTTTACTGTTGCATACTGTTTCACATACTATTTAAAAAAATACATTAGGGGAGAGTGGGGTAAGATGTGCCGCCACCCCCCACTTTAAAGCAAACTACGCATAATTTGTGTCATGACTATTTATTTAAAAAGGGCTAATCAGACAGAGATGACTTCGTATTTCGTGATTTATTTTTAATTTATTTAGGAAAAAGATCAGCGCAAAAGCAATGACATAAAACTATAAATTATAAAATTTATAAATTATAAATTATAAAACAATTTTGGGTTGGTCAGAATTTTAATATCATGAATATTAAACCTTCTTTACTGGTTTATGCAAATATAAACAAAAACAAAAGAAGACTGTCAATAATATATGAATATATATTTTTTCTCATTTATGTACGGAAGAGGATTAGGGCCAAGCAATAATAAAAAAATAAAACCATCTCGAGATTAAAGTTGTTAAATTTCGAGAAAAAACTCGTTAAATTTCGAGAATAAAGTCGAAATAAAATGTTGAGAATAAACTCATTAAATTATGAGACAAATTCGTAATTTAAAACTTAATTTAATGACTTTATTCTCAACATTTTATCTCGACTTTTTTCTCGAAATTTAACGACATTTTTCTCATAATTTAACAAATTTGTTCTTGTAATTTAAGGACTTTTTTCTCGTAATTTAATGACTTTATTCTCAACATTTTATCTCGACTTTTTTCTCGAAATTTAACAACATTTTTCTCATAATTTAACAAATTTGTTCTTGTAATTTAAGGACTTTTTTCTCGTAATTTAATGACTTTATTCTCAACATTTTATCTCGACTTTTTTCTCGAAATTTAACAACATTTTTCTCATAATTTAACAAATTTGTTCTTGTAATTTAAGGACTTTTTTCTCGTAATTTAATGACTTTATTCTCAACATTTTATCTCGACTTTTTTCTCGAAATTTAACGACATTTTTCTCATAATTTAACAAATTTGTTCTTGTAATTTAAGGACTTTTTTCTCATAATTTAATGACTTTATTCTCAACATTTTATCGTCTTTTTTCTCGAAATTTAACGACATTTTTCTTATAATTTAACAAATTTGTTCTCGTAATTTAACGACTTTTTTCTCGTAATTTAATGACTTTATTCTCATAATTTAATGTCTTTATTCTCAACATTTTATTGACTTTTTTCTTGAAATTTAGCGAGTTTTTTCTCATAATTTAACGGGTTTATTCTCAACATTTTATCTTGACTTTTTTCTCGAAATTTATCGACTTTTTTCTCGAAATTTAACACATTTTTTTCTCGTAATTTAACGAGTTTATTCTCAACATTTTATCTTGACTTTTTTCTCAAAATTTAGCGAGTTTTTTCTCGTAATTTAACGAGTTTATTCTCAACATTTTATCTTGACTTTTTTCTCAAAATTTAGCGAGTTTTTTCTCGTAATTTAACGAGTTTATTCTCAACATTTTATCTTGACTTTTTTCTCAAAATTTAGCGAGTTTTTTCTCGAGATGGTTTTATTTTTTATTATTGCTTGGCCCTAATCCTCTTCCGTATTTATGTTTTATTGCCTAGAGGACAACTTAAATAAGTGGCTCATCTTACCCCCCCACACCTACTATATACTGCAAAATACACTAAAATTTTATTATAAAAAGATCCATTTCAAATAAATGCTGTTCCTTTGAACTTTTTATTCATCAAAGAATCCTGAAAAACAATGCATCAAGATTTCCAGAAAAATATGTCACAATATTACTGTTTTTACTGTATTTTTGATCAAATAAATGCAGGCTTGGTGAGCTGAAGAGACTTCTTTTCAAAACTTTTGAACAGTAATACACACAGCTGTTCATCTGACACATTACCTTTCCTCTTCACCTGACACTTCACATCTGGATGATCGATGATTTCACACAAGGCAACGCAGCTGATCAAAGGCCCGAGGACGCTTTCCCTCCATCCGTTACCGTGAGGACTGTAAAGGATGGCCATGCTGAGATCACTGGTCAGGTATGTGCCCTCCCCAAACAGTGAGGTCTGAAATATCAAATCATAATCAAAGATTAAGTGGCTTACATCATTTTGTCTTACTGTGTTGAACCAATGAGCAGATAGCACTGTGGTTATAATTATCATCTTCACACATATTATCTAAACACGAACTGATAAGGGACAGTCAAACACATCTGTAAGGCAAAATTATTTGTAGTCCTCAATGATAATCAAAGAATGGTTGTCTGGAGAGCATCCAAAATAGGTATAAACGAGCATCATCCTCCACAAGCTGACCTTGTTCAGATGGCAGTGTAATCCGTTGTGTATGATGGAGTGGAAGTTCTCCAGTCTGCTGCCGTGGAATGCATAGATGAGGTCCCGTCCTGCCCGCGTCCTCTCAAACTTGGAGTTGAGCAAGTCACAGTACTGCAGTTCAAAGAGGAAGTCTGGGGCTGGAGCTGAAATCCCCTCACTTTGCGTCAGCTGGCTGAGTCTAGCAAACTGATAAGAGTGAGAATGAAAAGCAGTGAACATTTATATTAGCAAAATTAAACAGACAACTGAGAGTTGTCTGAATGACTAGTCCAGAATACCAGAACCTAAAATGATTTACATGATGTTTGGTTCCGATTTGTACATTATTCTGCTGAAATTGAAATTGAAAACCGTACTCAAATGACTCTTATGAATCTTATTAGTGAATCAAACAACCAAGTAGCACAAAGCATGCACAGTGCAACCAATGTAGTCTGATTCCTGAACAAATGACTCCTATGAGCTGGTTCTTTTTAGTGAATCAGAAACATAGAACATGACCAGTCTTGCTCCATCCCTAAACTAATGATTCTTACGAGCAGATTCTTTTTATGGAATCAATCAGTGCAGCCCGAACTAATGACTCTTATGAATTGGTTCTTTTTGTGTATCAGAAACATGGAGAGTTTTTTCCTCCCTTAAATGAATAATTATTATAGTAATTCACAAACATATAGTGCTAACACAGTGTAGTCTGAATGAATGATTCTTATGAGCTGGTTCTTTTTAGTGAATCACAAACATTGAGTCCTACTAATGCTGCTCCATCACCCAAACAAATGATTCTTATCAGCTGGCTCTTTTTAGTGAATCACAAAGATAGAGTGGTTCTAGGGTTGATCCATTATGAACAAATGACTCTTATGAACCAGTTCTTTTTAGTGAATCAGAAACAAAGAGTGCTACCAATGTTGCTCCATTCCCAAACAAATGAATCTTATCAGCCGATTCTTTTTAGTGAATCAGAAAGATAGAGTGCTACCAGTGTTTTTTCCTTCCTCCAATGAATAATTATTATGAGCTGGTACTTTTTAGTAATTCACAAACATACGAAGTGACCAGTGAAGTCTGAAATAATGATTCTTATCAGCCGGCTCTTTTTAGTGAATCACAAAGATAGAGTGATCCATTATGAACAAATGATTCTTATGAACCAGTTCTTTTTAGTGAATCAGAAACATGACCAGCGCAGTCCAAACGAATGACTTTTGAACCAGTTATTCTTATTGTTGTAATAAGAGTTTTATTTTATTAAAACATAATTATTTGGCAAATATGTTGCTACTGTCCAATATTTTCTATTTGTGTTTTTTTACATCTGTTCGGTTGAAATACTGCATTTCTTTCTTTCTTTTTTAACATTTCTTTCTCAAAAGTGTTAAAAGAACTTTTTATAGAATCATTAAGATGAATCAGATTCATCTGCCGAGAGCAAAGATCTGAATTAAGATTATAGCAATACCTCCTCTTTCTGCAGGGTCTTCACAGCAAAACTCTTGGAGGACAGAACCCAGTGCACAAGAGCCAGATGATGATCTCCATCACCCTGTCCCAGACGCACCAGATCCCTCACGTTTGGCAAAGTATCCACATCTTTTTGCTGTGAAGAATCAAAACAATAAAATATGGTTGTTTGGGAAAGCCAACAACATGGAGAGCTCAAGTTCTTCAAACGTCTTACCAGCTCTTCAAAGTCCTTGATCTCTCCTCTAAGGTAGCGAGGAGGGAAGGGTCTGAGCACCGAATCGCGTTTGTAGCTCTGGACGGCGGCCACAAAGAGACTGCAGCGCAGGTCCGCTGCTACAGGGTCTCGATGCAGACAGGAGCAGACCAGCTCTCTGACCGCAGCTGTCGGGAGAGGCGGCTGCATTCCCAACACTAAAACACACAGAACATCAGAATTCACACAGAAATGATCATAACAATTAAATATAAGAAGTGATTTTCAGTAACTAATGTATATATATATATATATATATATATATATATATATATATATATATATATATACATACATACATACATACAGAGGTACATAAACTATATGGGCCATTTTACAGAATTGGCTTAAAGTCAGAGTTGGAAAAATATGTCATTTTCCACAAATTTTGTATGTATGCAAATTGTATAATATCCAAGATACACATTTCTAGTAATTGTGCAGTTAATTCTCATATTGTATTTTCAGAAAGTTTTGGAATATTTTTCCACTCCCCAAATTTGTCACTACCGAAATACAGTAATAAATAATTTAATAATAAGGGTTACATTGACCTATTAAGATTTTGTTTACATCTACCTTGTAAATATATTTTTTTGCTATTTTTAAAAAAAGTTCTCACAGTTAAATCATTAACAATTACAATTTGAATTTATGAGATTTGTTGTATTTTGAATCCAATCTTTCTTTGTAAAAGGCATAAAGTTTATCATACTGATTCCAAAGTTAAAGGTCCAGTATGTAGGAGGACGCTAGAGGCCTATTCAAAACAAAGGCGTAGCTTGATGACGCCAAGTTTGAGCGCGGAATCTTGGGACATGTGGTCTTCACCTCAACGGACAGTGGGAAATAATCGGGATACGACTCGGGAAGAAATCATGTTCATGGATGCGATTATTAACGTTACTGCAGTATGAAGCAGAGCAGGACCGAGTGTTGTGGGAGCTGAACGAGGAGCTGGAGCGATTGCGGAACACACGCCTCACGAGCAGCGTGACTTTTATTATGACACAGTCGCCGGCGCTGCTTCCTCTTTTCTGGTCATGAGTATGAGGTAACGCAGCTCTGTTTATTATATCAGATACATTTGAGTGTGTTGAAAATGATGTTATAACGTTACTCTGTGCGTTCGCTCGGTGGCTGCTGTGATACACTTGTTTGAGACACACTGCAGTAAGATAGATCAATATTAGAATATCATATTAATAAATGCTGGATGGCTTGTGTTGATTAATGGCATGCAATTAATTTTAAAACATATGATGGAGAAAATGCTGTATTACTGTTACTAAAAATAAAGCTGCAACTGATTATGCTATGTTAGCTACTTCACAAAGTAGTGTATTTCTCTGAGGCATGGTAAAGCATGGTACTCACAAAAAATCAAGAAAATTAGATTTAAACAATAAGACTAAACGTGTTGAGCTATATAACAATAATTAGTTTTCTGTCTATAAATATATCAAAACAGTTGTTCCCTTGTCTATTAAAACATGTAAATATTAAAGCGTCTTTGGTGTTTCCATGGTTTCTACAAAATAAAACCGGAAACCGAGGGTAACGCGGGTATGACGCAATTGACAGGCAACTCCTCACACGTCCCGGAGACTTGGATAAAATTGCAATTTTCTCACGATTTACAAATAGTTGGAAACATTTGGGATATTGTAAGTACTCAAGTGAACAAAATATATAACACTGGCCTAGTGTTTTTTTTGATATTTTACTGCAAAAATATTACATATTGCACCTTTAAGGATTCATTGAACCAAACACTATAACATCTTAGTTGATAATTCAATATGCTTTATTTTTGACAAAACATCCCATGTTTCGGTAGTGACAGTAATGTTATAGTAGCGACCACATCACAGAATTTTAAGTCAAGTACCTAAACACTAACGATTTGCATAATAAAACAAACTAAAATTTTGTTTATTTCCCCCAAATAAATGATTATATGTTCCCTTTTGTCACTACCAAAACAATGATGTCACTACCAAAACGTGGTGAAGTTTCGGTAGTGACAATTTTAGATTCTTTTGAGCTTAGCTCAAAGATGATTATCAGCACATGGTTGTACATGAACAGTTCACACTGAATTTTTTTTTTTTTTTTTTTTTTATTGAATAACACTCAAAAAACAATGATGTCCTGATCAAAAATGTAGAAGTGTGGTTAAAATCAATGGATTAAAACATACACTGTTTCAGTAGTGACATGAAAATGCGGGACGCATTTAATTTACATAAAGTTTCATGATTTAAAAATAGAAATATAAAATAAATATTTTTTAACTTCACTTTTTAAAAAATAAAAAATAAAAATATATTTTTAAAAACATTATTTCAATATTTTCACAAGTTGAAATTCCCAAAGTTGAAACAAGTTGAAATTAGGGTTCGGGACAGCCACCTCCCAATTGAAAGTACCCAATAAATGATGATATTACTGATATTTTAAATATTATTGTGGAATTCAATAGATAATCGAAGGATCTTAGCAAATAACGAATATTTGAATAATTAAATGTGTTTTTTGGTTGCGGGACAGCAGTTTGCACCAATTCTGTAGAATGGCCCATATATATATATATATATATATATATATATATATATATATAGAGTCAAATTAGTATGCATATTATCATGATATTTTACAACTTGGGTAAAGTTGGTTTTATATTCGCACATTCGGACTTCTGATAAATTCAGACTTTCCAATAAATGTGCAATAAATTAATGTTTGCGAATTTTAAGCAGCTACATGATATTGACAACCAATGATTGTCAACTTACAACATTTTTCACAGTCGATCAAAATAGGCAAGTATTGTTTTAATGTCCACTGAATGTCCAATGTAGTGTGATTGACAAGGCTATTGAATACGGATGTCCGAATGTGTGAATATAAAACCAACTTTACCCAAGTTATTTTACATTATATTTATAAATTCACTGTAATAATTCTATAATAATTATGCATTCCCTTTTGAATGTTTGTATAGTTATAGTTTGTATTTGTGTTCATTCTAATAATGATTTTTTTTTAACAAAGTGAAGAATTAAATTAATTAAGAAGAATTAAATGAATGCACAATTAAAAAAAATAACTTGTTTTGAGCTCAACCAACAGATTAGTGCTATTAGTTAATATCAGCTAGTGAAAGTCAAACCATAATCTAATCTAATCTCTGATTTGCTCTTGGACTCCTAATGCTCGAAAGTGCGACTGTTTCAATGCAGAAGCTCGTTTATAGTCTCTGCTGACTTTGTTTACATGTTAAGCCTGTTAGCTGGTTAGCTCAGCTTATCATCTCATTACTGGAGAAATTCACTCCAGCTTCAACACACAAACGATCACTCGTCGAGTACTCATCACTCTACTTATAAATACATTTAAAAACATAAAACATACATACACATATGTTACCTTATGCGCCTGAAGCTCAGGCATCTGACAGCCACCGGAAGCTAAACGTGTCCAAGTTACTGCTGCAGCTCACAGCAACTGACTCGACCAGCAGGGGGCGCCGTACACTGAAAGCCAATGGAAAACATCTTCTTCTTGTTTAATGGCGATCCCCTTCTTTACAAGCATTGTCGCCACCTACTGTGCTGGATAGCAAACCGTATATTTACTTACATGGATAAGGATTGGAACATGGATGTTTCATACTCTTCCCAATCAGCCCTGTTGTTATTATAGCTGCAGTGTACACAGACAATTCATTGGTCAATTTGAGTCTAAGATCTAGAGGCATCTCGAATGGAAAACATCTATGGATGGAGAGAACTATGAATACTGTAAGTCATGAAAGGAGCACATATATTCTCTCTTTGGTAACTCTTTACAAGGTCTCATTAGTTAATGTACTAATTTAATTAACATGAACTAACAATAAGCAATACATTTGATACAGTATATTAATCTTTGTTAACATTAGTTAACAATACAGCTTGTTTGTTCATGTTAGCTCACAGGGAACTAGCCTAATATTTACAAATACAACTTTTATTTTAAATATGTACTAGTAAATTTTGAAATTAACGTTGAGATTAATGCATACTGTTTATTCTCAGTTAACTAATGTAGTTAACTAACAATGAAACCTTATTGTAAAGTGTTACCCTCCTCAATATAAATATATTCAAACAATATTTAATGTAATCTCTATGTGGTAATGATAGACGGATCTATTGTCTTTATCTAAAATCTACCTGACAATCTCTCTGATTTCAAGTAGACGACTGTGTAGATACTTTAGATGATGTGAGAAGCATTTTAGGGCATGCATTGTGTTACCAGAAGTGGCTGAGTGCTGTTGTTCTCATTTCGTAGTAACGTTACAGAGCGCTGAATATTATTGCCGGAGATCAATTATGTATGAAAAAATCAGGTCAGTGTTTTGCTGAGGGATAAGCTTCTGGAAAAAGGCCTAGAATTTACACTGGAAATAATAAACAATGCAATTTGCCCAACAATGATGAAACTGTTTTATATATAAACTGTCAGTAGTGGACCCCAGTGTAAAAATTACTGTAGCATAAAAGATGACAGAAATATAGAAATTTCTTTAAACTTACTTTTGGTCAATATTCTGTTTTATTAATATCCTATTTATTTTTTTAAGAACTGAATTAATGTGGTATTATGTGGTAAAAAATGGTATTCACTGGAAATAGACTGCATATTGATATAGGATTTCTGCAGACATATGATAATGCATGATCTAAAGATGTGAAAACCACAATAGCTTATCTGCTCCAAACTACTGCAGAACTGGCAAGATCACCATGACTTTTAGAGATGACATGGCCTGATGAATACTAATCTATGCAGAAAGGGCCTCGAGTGGCTCTACCTGATCTCTCTTAAAGACGTTTTACTGGGGTTCAGATCAATTGATCAGCTTGCATTCTCATTGTTTACTCTCTTCAGTTTGTAGGTATTATACTCAGATGTCATCAATAACAGTTTTTTTATTTCTACATAATTGTAATTTTACTTATGTTTAATTTGAATTAAATCTTTTGATTTTAATATTAATTTTTAACTGTTCTATTATTCTTCAAAGATAATCTTTTCATTTTCCACCATTATATTCAGTTTATTACTTACAGATATATACACACACCTTATGTATACATACATACAGTATCTCACAGAAGTGAGTACACCCACCCCTCACATTTTTGTAAATATTTTTTATATCTTTTCATGTGACAACACTGAAGAAATGACACTTTGCTACAATGTAAAGCAGTGAGTGTACAGCTTGTATAACAGTGTAAATTTGCTGTCCCCTCAAAATAACTCAACACGCAGCCATTAATGTCTAAACCGCTGGCCACAAAAGTGAGTACACCACTAAGTGAAAGTGTCTAAATTGGGCCCAAAGTGTCAATATTTTGTAGGGCCACCATTATTTTCCAGCACTGCCTTAACCCTCTTGGGCATGGAGTTCACCAGAGCTTCACAGGTTGCCACTGGAGCCCTCTTCCACTCCTCCATGACGACGATGTTAGAGACCTTGCGCTCCTCCACCTTCTGTTTGAGGATGCCCCACAGATGCTCAATAGGGTTTAGGTACCCTTAGCTTCTTTAGCAAAGCAGTGGTCGTCTTGGAGGTGTGTTTGGGGTCGTTATCATGTTGGAATATTGCCCTGCGGCCCAGTCTCCGATGGGAGGGGATCATGCTCTGCTCATTCATGGTTCCCTCAATGAACTGTAGCTCCCCAGTGCCGGCAGCACTCATGCAGCCCCAGACCATGACACTCCCACCACCATGCTTGACTGTAGGCAAGACACACTTGTCTTTGTACTCCTCACCTGGTTGCCGCCACACGCTTGACACCATCTGAACCAAAAAAGTTTATCTTGGTCTCATCAGACCACAGGACATGGTTCCAGTAATCCATGTCCTTAGTCTGCTTGTCTTCAGCAAACTGTTTGCGGGCTTTCTTGTGCATCATCTTTAGAAGAGGCTTCCTTCTGGGACGACAGCCATGCAGACCAATTTGATGCAGTGTGCGGCGTATGGTCTGAACACTGACAGGCTGACCCCCCCACCCCTTCAACCTCTGCAGCAATGCTGGCAGCACTCATACGTCTATTTCTCAAACACAACCTCTGGATATGACGCTGAGCACATGCACTCAACTTCTTTGGTCGACCATGGCGAGGCCTGTTCTGAATGGAACCTGTCCTGTTTAACGCTGTATGTCAAGTCAAGTCAAGTCACTTTTATTTATATAGCGCTTTTTACAATGTAGATTGTGTCAAAGCAGCTTTACATTGATAACTGGTATATAATTTTGGCTGCACAGCAGCTGTTAAAGAATAGTGTCAACGCAGGCAGATTAAAGCACTGTTGAATATCAAATGTCAAGTCAAATGTCAAGTGTCCCCAACTAAGCAAGCCAATAGGCGACAGCGGCAAGGAACCCAAACTCCAACAGGTGACATCAGGTGGCAAACAGGTGGCAAATAGGTGTTAAAATGGAGAAAAAACCTTGGGAGAAACCAGGCTTAGTCAGGGGGCCAGTTCTTCTCTGGCGAACAGTGCTTTGTTACGATTCAGGTTGCTATCATAAGTCCGATAGGATCGCAAAATTCAAAGTATTTATTTCAGTTCCATCCAGTTGAGGATCGTATTTATCACGCCGGTATGGACTGTATGGTCTTGGCCACCGTAGATCAATGTAGAGCAACAATTCTTTTTTTCAGATCCTCAGAGAGTTCTTTGCCATGAGGTGCATGTTGAACTTCCAGTGACCAGTATGAGAGAGTGCGAGCGATAACACCAAATTTAACACACCTGCTCCCCATTCACACCTGAGACCTTGTAACACTAACAAGTCACATGACACCGGGGAGAGCAAATGGCTATTTGGGCCCAATTTGGACATTTTCACTTAGGGGTGTACTCCCTTTTGTGGCCAGCGGTTTAGACATTAATGGCTGTGTGTTGAGTTATTTTGAGGGGACAGCAAATTTACACTGTTATACAAGCTGTACACTTACTACAATGTAAAGTAGTGAAAGTGTCATTTCTTCAGTGTTGTCACATGAAAAGATATAATAAAATATTTACAAAAATGTGAGGGGTGTACAAATATACAAATATACACACACACACACACATATATATACATATATACACACAGTATATACATACAAACATACATATATATACACATATATACATATAAACATACAAACATATATTTATAAACATATGCACACAAATGATTGTAAGTACCCAGACAGCAACATAGTGTGGCCCACATCCGGACCACATCCGGTACATGTGGATTACACACGGATCAGATGCGGGCCGGATCTGGGCCGACACTATGTTGCTGTCAGGGTAGGCTAGGCTAATAACTTTATTGCTGGTTGAAAAAACCCACACAAATACAACGCATGCGATACATCCACAAAGAACAACACCAGATACTGAACAAGGGAAACACAAGAAGGATACAGACAGGAATGAAGGGCGAACAAGCATAACAAGAAACACCCGGGAACAATCAATGCAACTAATCAACAAAGAGAACTACAAACCGACTACAAACAGGAAACAGGAACAAAATAGAAACACAAAATAAGAGCCCTGAGCAGGTGTTGTGACAATAACATTCTCTGTAAGGTGATACATATATTAAATGTACAAAATGTATAGAAATAGCCATAACTGTAGTAGCCTAAGTAACATTCAGTGTATGTAAAAGGTAATAAATGTAGGCTATTAAATGTGTGTCTGCATACATTTATCACCTTTTATATATGAAGAACGTTATTACTTAAGTAATATATGTTTTTATTTCTGTACATTTATAAAGCTTCAGTACCGTGGAGAGCGGCCACACACAGCTTTTGAGAAGCGAGTGAAGGAATGAAGTATCGCGAGTGTAGAGACCTCACGAGCTGATGTATTCATCAGCATCAAACTCACTCGGATGCTCATCGACGCGCGTGCGTGCGTGCGTGTGTGTGTAGGAGTACCGTGACGTGATTGTTTTCACTCCCATAGTCCTAATATCATCTCAGAATATAACGGATTCGGATAACATCACCATAACAAGTGCGTCGATCATCGAATGGGAAGCGAGTTAATAGATGCAACTGAGCGCGTGCACTGGCAACATATTCTTGGGTGAACGCGCGAGAAGGTAAGGAAACGATGCTTTTCACTTTCTTACCGTCGTTTTTCAGATATATGTACTCTGAACAGATTATACATGTCTTACGTGCCTTGAAAAAGCAGAAATGGATGCATTCTTAGCATGCACTGTTGAATAAAACACCTCCCCGTTCAGCTCCATCTTTTCCCTTGAAGGGCGCTGTGCTCGACCTCTTTTCCGCTCTGAAATGAATGAAAATGTTGTTGCAAAATATTCATTTGCTCGTGTTTTCTCCTTGACTTCTTATCTTGCGTTTTATAACAACACTTCCCATATGGATTTATGAAATATAACGTTAGGACAGCTTGATTATATCATTGCAATCTGTACACCACCCCGGCGACATGCCCTTCACTTTCCAACCGGGTTTGGCTAGAATCGAGCGAGAAAAAGCAGCAGTCGTTTGATAATAATCGCTACAAATAAGCAGTTGATAATAATCGCTACTAACAAATGGTACATCTTTAAGAATATTAGGTTAAAAATATAGTAGCTACGAATACACGTTTGATAAAATAAACGGTTTAAAATAATCGCTACGAAACGATTCATTTAATTAGATTCGAATCGTTTGAATCATTTTTCATTCCACTAACTCTAGTCCTCTTGACAGCTGTATGTAGTCCAACAAGGGATGATTCGGTTAGCAGGCCTCATAAACCTGCATTCCTGATTTAAATAACAATCAATGTGACGATCACCATGTTTACATGTTCGCAAATATTCCGATATTACTCAGAATTTAGCAATATTATGATTTTATTTTGATTACCATAAACAGATGAAGCATCTAAACATTTGAATATTAAAATTGTATTTGTAATATTCACTATAAATAAATATATTCTGTTGATTTCTAAACGAAAGTAATCTTGGGTTTAAAAAAAAATCAAACTATTCAGTCACAATGACATCAGTTTGTATGTTAAACCTGGATTTAAAAAAAAAAAAAAATTGTCAAGGGACCACTTATGAATTTTCTATTTTTAGAAATAGTTTTTGGATTTTTGGATTTGTAAAATAATTATTGTAGTCAACATTACTTGAAGAGATTGTTACATTTTGTTGTACAAAAACAAAGTCATTCCTCAAAAAGAATAAAAGTTTTTAAAAGCATAGTTGCTTTATATATTCTATGTTATCAGAATATGAACTTTAATCTGACAGTAATGTGCATATAAAAATAGTCAGTGTTACAGGCTGCTTAAAGATGCTCTATGTACGTTTTTGACTGTACTAAAGCATAAAAATACCATAATATGTTTATATTTATTAAACATGCTGAGTTCACATATTCGTTTCTCTGAAAACCATTGCTACAGCCAGTTATTTTACTTTGAAATTGCATTCCATGTCGGAATTTCTGTTTTTGTTTCCATCTGTGCAAGAACGCACGTTGCCAATTTACCCAGTAGTATTTCTCCACCCCGGGTTGCCAGTTGGCGGAAGCCATGGATGCCAGCGAACAAACTGGGTCAGAGATCGCAGATTCTACCCGACCTAAAAAGCCTCAGCATCCATCTAAAAATCTCTATGAATGGGAGCATATTAAAACGCGATATCAACTCATCATAAATCAATAAATCAACTAATTATCTTACAGTGTGTAAGTCTCCTCGCCTTCCAATGTCAATTGAGCTCCTGTTGCGTGTCCTCAAACTGGCAACCTGTGAGAGCGTCGAGTCTGAGGAGTAGGGGGTGGGGCAAACAATATTTTGAATTTGGACTTCAGTACACATTTCAACCACTAGCTGTCATTCTTACATAGAGCACCTTTAATGTTTATGGGCCCTATTTTAATGATCTAAATTAGGGGTGTAACGATACGCTCAGGTCACGATACGGTACATATCTCGTTACTGAGTTCACGATATGATACGTATCACGATATTTTGAACAAAATGAAACTGAAATTCAAATAAGATTTATTTAAAAACAAATTTCAATAATTTTCCTTGTATATACAAGATCACATTTCAAGGTTTAATAAAAACGTTCTGTATTCAAATTAACAGCTGAATAGTTCTGTCTGTCACTGATAAAAATTTTTGCAAGAACTTAGAATTAAGAATCCTAAGGAACCGTTCACATATCTAAAAACGCGTGGAAGGCGCGACCGCACCACTTCTCCTTCTTTCCAAAGCGCTTGCGCTCCCGTGGCGTTGGTCATTGCTATGCAACCATGAACTGCGCTTCTCCAAGAGGATCAGGAAGTTTCAGCAAAGGATAAATTGATTTCTAGCCCTTGCATTACCTTTAATACTAGATATATTTATGGAGATAAGATATAAAAACCACCCTGTACAGCTATGATCAGCTGTTCGGCTGAGCTTTTGATGTTTTGTTACGGAAAGGCCATAGCTGATCGGTTTGTTCTTGTCACATGGCCTGCGGTGCGGCATTCTGAAAAGTTGAGAATTTTTCATCTCGATGTGCCTGGAAAACGCACCGCATGCATGTCGCAACCGCGGCCAAGCA
Source organism: Megalobrama amblycephala (assembly GCF_018812025.1). Taxonomy (NCBI): domain Eukaryota; kingdom Metazoa; phylum Chordata; class Actinopteri; order Cypriniformes; family Xenocyprididae; genus Megalobrama; species Megalobrama amblycephala. Next base: position 11,828,733 of record NC_063058.1, read on the forward strand.
AGAGACTGACGCGAGAAACGTTTAAACCTGCTTGCAAGATTCGAAGTGTGTGCGAAACACTTACTAGAGAGCTGATTGAGACACACCCTTAATATGCGGTGACAACCCGGCTTCTCTCACTGCCACCTCCATGTTGCAGAGTATGTCCAATCAGCAGCTCAACCAATAAGATTAGACTGCCGTCATATCGTAAAAATATCGCCATCACTCTACGATACATATCATGACCTTTTTGCATCACGAAATATCGTACTACCATATATCGTTACACCCCTAATCTAAACGCATGGTCTTAAAGCGCACGGCGCAAGTGCGCCGAATCCAAGGGCGTGTCCGAATCCACTTTTGCTAATTTAACGACGGGAAAAATGGTCGGCACGCCTGGTGCATGGTCTAAAATGGTTGTCCCTATTCTCTTAATGAGTGATGGGTGTGTTTTGGGCGTAACGTGCAATAAACCAGCAATCAGAGTCTCATCTCCCATTCCCTCTAAAAGCCAGTTGCGCTCACACCATGGCAGGTTCGCTATTTACATGGCAGATTTTGCAAGTGGAAAAACTGAACGCTTCTCTAGCGAGGAAACAGATTTGCTTATGCGTGAGGTTAAAACATGCGAGCAGACCATCTACGGGAAAAGCCAGCTTCCACCAAAGCATTTTTATCTTTATGTGCTCGATAATAATCTTTTACATTGTAACCCATTTATTTTTTTAATATTTGGCATGTTTGTGTGCTGCTGCACATCACTGTGTGTGTAACAAGCAGAGTGTACATGCGTTGTGCACCCACATATAGGCACATATTACTAATGCGCTCTTTAAATAACAAAAAAATAGTGCGCCATTGACGCAGTCTATTTCAGTTGCCTCAAAATAGCAACACGCCAACAATGCGCCTGAACACACCTCGTTTTCAAACCAGCACGCCCATGGGTGCACGAATGGGCACAAATGCATTTGTTATTTAAACAACGTGGTGCAGGACATGAAAATGATAACCGCGTCGGGCTGAAACTAGCAAAAAACACTTGTGTCGCGCCTGGCGCTGCATTGCGCCAGGTGTATGATAGGGCCCTATAGGTGTTATGTTTGTAATCCTGAATAAGGAATGAAATCATTTGCGTTATTAGAGACACAGCTGGATCTAGCTTGTGTTTACTAAAGTTATTCCATTGCTTTCTGGTTGTATTTTGCAGAAAATTTAGATAAATATCAAAAAACAAGCTTCGCTTTCACACTGGAATACATTATACCTGTTGTATTTTAAACACTTAAAGTGTTTCATTGCAGTGTGTGAATTTGTTGTGTCTGTAATATGTGTGTGTTTACAGGTTTATAAAAATTAAAGTTTGACGTTGGTGATCTAAAAAAAGGAATCTCCATGGCAGGTGAGAGCTTTTAACTTTCACTGAATTGTTACCATATTCAAGTACCTAGGTATTTGCATGGTACTGTAAGGCAGTTCAAAGAATAGCATGGTCCTAACATGGTATGTGTTATTAGTTTTGTTACTGAACCAGTACAAAGGGGTTAAGCTTTAAATTGTTTTTTTTTTCCCCACAGAAAACAATTTCCCACCTCTTCCACGGTTCATTCCTCTGAAACCATGTTTTTACCAAGACTTCAACGAGATCCCAGACCAGTGGCGTACAATGTGCAAACGAATGTATTACCTATGGATATGTACGTTCTTAAATATTTCATATATTATATATTTTTGGAGTATTTTCACTGCATGTAATTTTTTTTTTTGTTCATTACGGTGTGTGCACTGAGTAGATTGCTATCATGTGGCTTTATTTGCCATTACAATGTCTCTTTTGTTTTCACTGTAAACACTGAGAAATAACAGACACACGAAAACTTGTAGAGACTGGTTTTGTATTTTGATCTATCGGTCCATGGGTAAAAGAGTGGGGTGTCATATTACTCGTGTTATTGTACAGTTTACTATGTTATCATTAAGTTTCACAAGCATTAGATTTACTTTTGACATGTAGGATATTTACAAACTGTTTTTTTTATTAGCACACTAATTGGGAACTATTTTGAAATGGGTCTGGGAGTTGAGAAAGTAAGTATTTGTTGAAATAAATAGACATTTGTTGTAGTTTCTAAAGTATTTCTAGGTTTTATTTTAGTTTACTTAGCTATTACATTTTAGTCATTGTGTGTCATAATAAATGTGCACAATGTTCTGGTATCTGCCCTGTTCCAACAGATTAAGTTTAGTTTTCCTTGTAATGTAGTCGCCTACCATTCATGCTAAGTGTTGGGAAATGTTACTTTTAAAAGTAATGCATTACAATATTGCGTTACTCCCTAAAAAAGTAACTAATTGCGTTAGTTACTTTTTATGGAAAGTAATGCATTACGTTATTTTTGTATTATTTTTTCTCATCTGGGCTGGGCTTATTTTTTCTCATCTGTTTTTTTTTTTTTTTTTTTTTTTTTTAAATAACATAAAAGTTATATTTTTGGCAAATATTAAGGCCCTTTCACACATAAAGTGATATTAATAAGCCTCAGGCTGAAGGAAATGCAAATTCACACCTGTATAGTAGAGGACGCAGCTCAAACAACACAGAGTTAAATCAACTCTGCTCAGAGTACATATGGTCCCTCTCTACATAGAGTTAAAATAACACTGAAGCAGAGTTCAAGTTAATGAGATAATATGCTGTTTGTGGAGTAGTTCAATCTATTTTATCTTCAGTTGATTTTATCTAAGGATGTGGCTGGAAGTCATTTGTATTTATTATGTTTCTCTTCATTGATTCTGCTTGTTAACAGCAGGTGTTCATCACTAATGCTCAATCATAACTTAATTAATCACTTAATTATCTCATTAACTTTAACTCTGCTTCAGTGTTACTTTAACACTATATAGAGAGGGACCATATGTAATCAGAGCAGAGTTGGTTTAACTGGATTTTGCTGTGAAGCCTTTCAGCTGTGCTGCCTTTCTGGTATACACAAGAATAGGACGCATGAGAAGAAGTAAATAAGGAAATGCCTGCTCACATTTAGTCTAGAACTATCATGTTCAATAACCATCATATTCATACAGCGCACACACCTCAGCACTTACGATTTCTATCAACATGGGGACAGGAGAGCTTCCAGTCAATAAATGGGAAAACAAAGTAACTTGTTTTACTTATTTGAAAAAGTAACTCAGATATTGTGTTGTAAATTTGAAAGTAATACGTTACTTTACTAGTTACTTGAAAAAGTAATCTGATTACGTAACACGTGTAACTTGTAATGCGTTACGCCCAACAATGTCACCTACAACCCTAAAGTATGCATCAAATGCTATATTATGTGTACATGATATTTAGATATGATTTGTAAGAGAATGCAATCAGGTTTTTTTCATTTATTTTAAATGTAATTTTTTACTTTTTTCACTCGCAGTGAATAGTGCCACTCTTGCAGCAAACCTGATTGGCTGTCTAGCATGGATGTGCGGAGGGGGCGGGGCAACCAATTTTGGAATGGCCATTCTGTGGCTGTTACTGTTCACCCCATGCTCATACGTGTGTTGGTTTAGGCCCATCTACAAGGCCTTCAAGTGAGTTCAGTTAATGTTTAAAGATGTTTTAAAAGTAGGCAGAGTCTTTGAATTGTAATCATGCTAATGCAGTTCACTCTTTCTTTTTACAGGACAGACAGTTCTTTCAACTTCATGGCGTTCTTTTTCGTCTTCATGGCGCAGGTGGTGATCAGTATCATTCAGGCTGTTGGAATCCCAGGATGGGGAGTTTGGTAAGAACAACTTATTGTGTTTAAGAAATTACATCAGATAGATAGACAAACAGACAGATATAAAAACAGATAGATAGATAGATAGATACTGTAGATAGACAGTTTGATAGATAGATAGACAGACAGATAGATAGATAGACAGATAGATAGATAGATAGATAGATAGACACACAGTTTGATAGATAGATAGATAGACAGTTTGATAGATAGATAGATAGATAGATAGATAGATAGATAGATAGACAGTTTGATAGATAGATAGATAGACAGTTTGATAGACAGATAGATAGATAGATAGATAGATAGATAGGCAGACCGTTTGATAGATAGACAGATAGACAGATAGATAGATAGATAGATAGACACACAGTTTGATAGATAGACAGATAGATAGATAGATAGATAGATAGATAGACACACAGTTTGATAGATAGATAGATAGACACACAGTTTGATAAATAGATAGACACACAGTTTGATAGATAGATAGATAGACAGACAGTTTGATAGATAGACAGATAGATAGATAGATGGGTAGATAGATAGATAGATAGATAGATAGATAGATAGATAGATGGACGGGTAGATGATAGATGATAGATAGATAGATAGATAGATAGATAGATAGATAGACACACAGTTTGATAGATAGACAGATAGACAGATAGATAGACACACAGTTTGATAGATAGATAGATAGATAGATAGATAGATAGACACACAGTTTGATAAATAGATAGACACACAGTTTGATAGATAGATAGATAGACATACAGTTTGATAGATAGATAGATAGATAGATAGATAGATAGATAGATAGATAGATAGATAGATAGATAGATAGATAGATGGGTAGATGGATAGATAGATGGGTAGATAGATAGATAGATAGATAGATAGATAGATAGATAGATAGATAGATAGATAGATAGATAGATAGATGGGTAGATGGATAGGTAGATGGATAGGTAGATGGATAGGTAGATAGATGGGTAGATGGATAGATAGATAGATAGATAGATAGATAGATAGATAGATAGATAGATAGATAGATAGATAGATAGATAGATAGATAGAAACACAGTTTGATAGATAGATAGATAGACACACAGTTTGATAGATAGATAGATAGACACACAGTTTGATAGATAGATAGACACACAGTTTGATAGATAGATAGATAGATAGACAGACAGTTTGATAGATAGATAGATAGATAGATAGATAGATAGATAGATAGATAGATAGATAGATAGATGGATGGGTAGATGATAGATAGATAGATAGATAGATAGATAGATAGATAGATAGATAGATAGATAGATAGATAGATAGATAGATAGATAGATAGATGGGTAGATGGATAGATAGATGGGTAGATGGATGGATAGATAGATAGATAGATAGATAGATAGATAGATAGATAGATAGATAGATGGGTAGATGGATAGATAGATGGGTAGATGGATAGGTAGATGGATAGGTAGATAGATGGGTAGATAGATAGATAGATAGATAGATAGATAGATAGATAGATAGATAGATAGATAGATAGATGGGTAGATGGATAGATAGATGGGTAGATGGATAGGTAGATGGATAGGTAGATAGATGGGTAGATAGATAGATAGATAGATAGATAGATAGATAGATAGATAGATAGATAGATAGATAGATAGATAGATAGATAGATAGATGGGTAGATGGATAGATACAACAAAGCTGGGTCAGTTCCAGTTGAGTTACACTATAGAAACTCAAATGACTCATATACTCTTGCGTCACATATTATTTTTAGCACACACATAGTATGGTCTGTTTAGACTAGAGTATATTAGGCTGTTATATAACATTCTGCATTTATATGATCTTTTCATGTACTGTGCTTTTTAAGTAGCATGTTAATGAGGAGAATATCTCTTCTTTATGTGTTTCTGTTACAGTGGCTGGCTCGCCACTATCACTTTCTTCAGCACTAATATTGGCTCTGCCGTCGTTATGCTGATTCCAACCATAATGTTCACTGCCGTGGCTGCTTTCTCGGTCATTGCCCTCACCAAGGTATTGTTCCTCCATCATTATTGTTTTGAAAATAAACAGATCTCGTGATATTTCCTAAAATTCAAGCAATTATCAAGTTATCCTGTGTGATATGTTAACAATGTTAACAATATCATTTTTTGTTGATTAACATAATTTTTTATCCTGTACAGAATTTATTTATCTTTGTTTTCTCCTGAGCAAAAGTCCTCAGTAATCTCACATTTCTATAGAGTTTCTGAAGAGATTTGCCCAAAAACCCTTTTTTAACTTTTCATCTTTAAAAAACATTTCACAATTCTTAAAATTAATATCTATTTATACTGTACCTATAATATTGTGATGCCTTAATTCACTTAAAACATTTAAACATTTGATTTAGTGTTTTTTTTTTTATTATTATTTTAGACAAAATATTATAGAATAATATTTGTATTTTTTTATTAATTTTTTTAATAAAATATCTGCCATTTATCGATTATTGGTTTGAATATTGCCATTTATCCATTATGGAAATAATTATTGGCTTATGTATCGGCCACAATTTTTAATATTTAAAAACACTAATCATTTCGTAACAGTAATCTTTACAATTCTTGAAATGAATATCCTTTTTTTATACAGTACATTATATTATTGTGATGCTATTTTTTTACTTTAGACAAAATATTATACTATATTTTTTATTATTTTTTTTTTTTTAAATTTAATATCTGCTCTTTATCTATTATTGGTTTTATGAAAGTAATTAAAAGCTTTCATATCGCCACAATTTTAATATAATTTTATATCTCTATCATCTGTATGCCAACAATTGTCTAATTTTTTATCTATTTTTATTTTTCTTAATGAAAGATTCCTAAGCAAAGTATAAACTTTCTAACAAAAGTTATGCTCAAATCAAAGCCAGTCTGTATATTAAACATTAAATATGTTCTGATTTGGAGGACACACAAATTACTTGAAAACTTGTCTAACATGGTTAGAACATGTGGTTAGAACATGTTAGAGCTGTGACGGTGGCAGTTTTTGGTGGTAATGGATCAACTACCGGTGGTGGTTGAAGGGGGGAGGGTGTAAATGTATATTGACCTAAATTAAATACATTTTGAGTTTAAAAAAAATAATAAACGAGGCTCAAACATCTGTTTTGTAACAAACGTGGGTGCTTATTTTAGCACTTCCGTCAGTGGAACAACACACTACAGCCTGTAAAACACTGAAATAAATAACAGTAAATAATGGTAACCTAAATAATTTAAGAGAAAGTGAAACTAAATTACCAGCGTGTGTGAAATGCGCTATTCAGATAAACTTGGCGTGAACTAAATCTATGTAGGGCCTCGTTCGACAGGACTTGCCAAATGACGATATCAACCAGGAACGTGACCAAACAAAGCTTCAGTTGACCAACCGGTGCATTTCCTGACCCCAAGACCCCCAGCCTTAACAGAAGTGATGACGTGATTTTGTTTAACAAAGAAGGCTGTCTTGAGAACCTCTCAGCTCATCAGCAGTAAATTAATCAAAACCTATCACGTGGGGTCTGATCACTTTGAATCTATTGATGCTCTCACAAAACCCTCTTGTAAACATGTAATCACAACATTCACTGTTTAAACTCTGCTTTAAGGACTCAATCTTGAATCTCAAAAGGATAATTGTCGATCATTCAAAGTATTAACTATATCGTGATGATGTGATATATGATGTGATTACTAACATGTTGGATTCGATGCATTATACAGTGGGTACGGAAAGTATTCAGACCCCCTTGAATTTTTCACTCTTTGTTGAATGATTTTAGCAAATGGCTGCAATATAAGTTAATTTTTTTCCTCATTAATGTACACACAGCACCCTATATTGACAGAAAAACACAGAATTGTTGACATTTTTGCAGATTTATTAAAAAAGAAAAACTGAAATATCACATGGTCCTAAGTATCTAGACCCTTTGCTCAGTATTTAGTAGAAGCACCCTTTTGATCTAATACAGCCATGAGTCTTTTTGGGAAAGATGCAACAAGTTTTTCACACCTGGATTTGGGGATCCTCTGCCATTCCTCCTTGCAGATCCTCTCCAGTTCTGTCAGGTTGGATGGTAAACGTTGGTGGACAGCCATTTTTAGGTATCTCCAGAGATGCTCAATTGGGTTTAAGTCAGGGCTCTGGCTGGGCCATTCAAGAACAGTCACGGAGTTGTTGTGAAGCCACTCCTTCGTTATTTTAGCTGTGTGCTTAGGGTCATTGTCTTGCTGGAAGGTAAACCTTCGGCCCAGTCTGAGGTCCTGAGCACTCTGGAGAAGGTTTTCGTCCAGGATATCCCTGTACTTGGCCGCATTCATCTTTCCCTCGATTGCAACCAGTCGTCCTGTCCCTGCAGCTGAAAAACACCCCAACAGTATGATGCTGCCACCACCATACTTCACTATTGGATAGATAGATAGATTGACTGTATTGGACAGGTGATGAGCAGTGCCTGGTTTTCTCCACACATACCGCTTAGAATTAAGGCCAAAAAGTTCTACCTTGGTCTCATCAGACCAGAGAATCTTATTTCTCACCACCTTGGAGTCCTTGAGGTGTTTTTTAGCAAACTCCATGCGGGCTTTCATGTGTCTTGCACTGAGGAGAGGCTTCCGTCGGGCCACTCTGCCATAAAGCCCCGACTGGTGGAGGGCTGCAGTGATGGTTGACTTTCTACAACTTTCTCCCATCTCCCGACTGCATCTCTGGAGCTCAGCCACAGTGATCTTTGGGTTCTTCTTCACCTCTCTCACCAAGGATCTTCTCCCCCAATAGCTCAGTTTGGCCGGACGGCCAGCTCTAGGAAGGGTTCTGGTCGTCCCAAACGTCTTCCATTTAAGGATTATGAAGGCCACTGTGCTCTTAGGAACCTTAAGTGCAGCAGAAATTTTTTTGTAACCTTGGCCAGATCTGTGCCTTGCCACAATTCTGTCTCTGAGCTCTTCAGGCAGTTCCTTTGACCTCATGATTCTCATTTGCTCTGACATGCACTGTGAGCTGTAAGGTCTTATATAGACAGGTGTGTGGCTTTCCTAATCAAGTCCAATCAGTATAATCAAACACAGCTGGACTCAAATTAAGGTGTAGAACCATCTCAAGGATGATCAGAAGAAATGGACAGCACCTGAGTTAAAAATATGAGTGTCACAGCAAAGGGTCTGAATACTTAGGACCATGTGATATTTCAGTTTTTCCTTTTTAGTAAATCTGCAAAAATGTCAACAATTCTGTGTTTTTCTGTCAATATGGGGTGCTGTGTCTACATTAATAAGGAAAAAAAAATAACTTAAATGATTTTAGCAAATGGCTGCAATATAACAAAGAATGAAAAATTTAAGGTGGTCTGAATACTTTCCGTACCCACTGTATGTTTGTATTCCCTTAGGCATTTTCTTTCTCTTGTAATCATTGTTTTAATTAGGTCAGTCTAGTAATATGTGTGTAAGAAGTGTGTCATGTTTGAGTTCTAAATACAGGATTTATAATTCTCTGTAATTCTGGGTGCATGAAACATTGAAATTCAGTATCAGGAAGATTAGAAACATTATAAAGTTGTTAATAAAACAGGAGAATGTTCCGCGGATATCACGCGATGTAATCAATAGACAATAGACAGGGCGTGTCTAAGCTCCGTAGCAACGTCTCATTGGAGGATCGCATCTGAAGGATGGAGCCAACTTGCTCCTTTAAAACTATGCTGTCCAAAATAGCTAGTCGTTAAAGCACCGATACTTTGACCACGGCTGAAAAGTTGTTTGGGTTATGCTGAAAAGAAGAAGTTGAAGAACCTATACTTTGACCATTACTGAACTTTACATCTGAAGTGCCACAGCTGCTTTGTCCCATGGCTGATTTTCCATCTAACAGTCACTGACTATCTTCATCCACGAGCCGCGCAGCTTGATACTTCTCACCCAAAAGCCGTCACATCCAGAACTCCGAAACACTCCGTGAACTATCTGACCAAAGTCTCCAAAGAAGAAAGCTGCTCAGAGCAGCGTTTCACCAGCCGGCAACTTCCTTCAAAGCTTCCGCGCAACCCAACGAAGGGCTTCCCCGAGAGACGTCACCGCAAAACAGCCAATCCAGGTTGGGATTCCGCTCAACCAGAGCCACGAAACACCCACCTACCTCAGCTGTCAGAGTGAACGCAGATACAAGCCAAACTTCTCTCTCTCTCTCTCTCGCTGGAAACTGGTGAAACTCCTTTAAACCGAAAGAATTAAGCCGAAGCTCTGCTTTTGTGATTTTTCTCAGGTTACGATTCCAGTTAGCACTAAACTTGGGACTTTTCATAGCTCTGGTGGCCACAGAATAATATTTTATCCAGAATTGATAAAATACTTTAACCTCAATTTTTCGCTGGACGAATAATTGATTAAGTGTTAAATATTAATTCTGAATCAGTTACAGTGACTCATTTACAGTTGATTTACAGATTTGGCAAATGAAACAAGAGATTCCATGTCCAGAAATATTGTAATCGGGTGACCAGATCACAAAACAGAATACAAAACCGACAAATGGCTGAAATGTATGGGCTCACGTGCCTCTCTCATTCAGCATGAATCCAGATGTTTCATGGTTACAATGTGGGGGGCCCAGACAAGCCGCGACCCCTCACCCAATCCCGCTGTTCGAGAAATCGGAGTGCTTCGAGCGGTTGTGCGGTTGTGCTTCGAGCCATCTGTGCGACCATGCTATGCTTATTTCATTCATTCATGTATTATATCATACAAGGTTTAAATCATTTAAATAGACATAACAAACTGTAGAAAATGTGTATGATGTAGTATTTTACTTGATGTTACTTTTGACAAGCTCTGATTTCTGAAAGATGCACAGAGATGGCAAAGTGATCTGATTTGAAATCTGATTTGCGATAAATTAATTCATAGAGTTTACACTCATTCACTTTACACACTCATTATTAGGGGTTGGACAGACTAATCGACTAATCGATTTTAATGCTCTGCCATGACGCTTTAAGCCATGACTTCAACTAGTTGCCTATAGAGGGTGCAACAGGACACATTTAACCCTTTCGCACGTAAGTTTAAAATATTCTGGCTGACCCCCCAGCGTGATTTTTTTTTAAGGTGACCGTTATTTAGAAAGTATCACTTTTCCATGGTGACGCGTCATTGCTTGTTACGTGAAACACCGCAGCACTGTATGAATGATGATCTGCTTTCATTTAATTTTTCCTTTTTTATTCAAAATATTCACAAATTTGTGACGGGCGCCGCCATGTTAGTTTGCGCCGCACAGAGAATCGGATCTGTTGGATTTACAACCCGTGAATTTATCCACTTCTCCCGAAATACATGAAACTAAGTGAGTCGGTGAACGCACGCACATTTGAATTTGGCAGTTGATCATGTGATGCACTGAACGTTCTTAATCACACCGGTGTGATCGTACGCTCCTAGGGCCAGCCAAGACGGATCACACAAGGGTTAAGCACCGGGTATACTTCAATTTTTACACAAACGCTAGTGTACGCACACAGTAGAGCAGAAATACAGGTGCTGGTCATATAATTAGAATATCATTAAAAAGTTGATTTATTTCACTAATTCCATTCCAAAAAGTGAAACTTGTATATTCATTCATTACACACAGATATATTTCAAATGTTTATTTCTTTTAATTTTGATGATTATAACTGACGACTAAGGAAAATCCCAAATTCAGTATCTCAGAAAATTAGAATATTACTTAAGACCAATACAAAGAAAGGATTTTTAGAAGTCTTGGCCAACTGAAAAGTATGAACATGAAAAGTATGAGCATGTACAGCACTCAATACTTAGTTGGGGCTCCTTTTGCCTGAATTACTGCAGCAATGCGGCGTGGCATGGAGTCGATCAGTCTGTGGCACTGCTCAGGTGTTATGAGAGCCCAGGTTGCTCTGATATTGGCCTTCAGCTCTTCTGCATTGTTGGGTCTGGCATATCGCATCTTCCTCTTCACAATACTCCATAGATTTTCTATGGGGTTAAGGTCAGGCGAGTTTGCTGGCCAATTAAGAACAGGGATACCATGGTCCTTAAACCAGGTACTGGTAGCTTTTGCACTGTGTGCAGGTGCCAAGTCCTGTTGGAAAATGAAATCTGCATCTCCATAAAGTTGGTCAGCAGCAGGAAGCATGAAGTGCTCTAAAACTTCCTGGTATACGGCTGCGTTGACCTTGGACCTCAGGAAACACAGTGGACCAACACCAGCAGATGACACCCCAAACCATCACTGACTGTGGAAACTTTACACTGGACCTCAAGCAATGTGGATTGTGTGCCTCTCCTCTCTTCCTCCAGACTCTGGGACCCTGATTTCCAAAGGAAATGCAAAATTTACTTTCATCAGAGAACATAACTTTGGACCACTCAGCAGCAGTCCTTTTTGTCTTTAGCCCAGGCGAGACGCTTCTGACGCTGTCTGTTGTTCAAGAGTGGCTGACACAAGGAATGCGACAGCTGAAACCCATGTCTTGCATACGTCTGTGCGTAGTGGTTCTTGAAGCACTGACTCCAGCTGCAGTCCAGTCTATGGCTTGGACACAGAGCTCTGTGAACTGCCAGCCTCTTTTGCAGTGACCTTTTGTGTCTTGCCCATCTTGTGCAAGGTGTCAGTGGTCATCTTTTGGACAACTGTCAAGTCAGCAGTCTTCCCCATGATTGTGTAGCCTACAGAACTAGACTGAGAGACCATTTAAAGGCCTTTGCAGGTGTTTTGAGTTAATTAGCTGATTAGAGTGTGGCACCAGGCAACCTTTTCACAATATTCTAATTTTCTGAGATACTGAATTTGGGATTATCCATAGTTGTCAGTTATAATCATCAAAATTAAAAGAAATAAACATTTGAAACATATCAGTCTATGTGTAATGAATGAATATAATATACAAGTTTCATTTTTTGAATGGAATTAGTGAAATAAATAAACTTTTTGATGATATTCTAATTATATGACCAGCACCTGTATATTGTCAACACTGTTCTGTGATTTATCAATAAAATAACTTGAAAAGCTATAGCATATATTTCTTAGTAACTAAAACCTACAGCTTCACTATAAGTTCACAGACATTGCCAGGTAGAATTAATTCACACACGCAGTCGCTCTCACTAATGCATTCATATAAATGTAATCTTTCCTGTGCGACTTTATCTATATCTGATTTAGAACAAGCAAAAATCTGTGAGAAATATAACGACCCAATGACAAAAGAACTGATAAAAATAAGCTGTTTTGTAGGAACAATAGCCTTGTGGGCAGCACTGTCATATGACATGGCTGTGCACAACAAGGCTTCCCAGCAAACATTGGTCCAATGGCAACGTCATGTCCCTGGCCAAAAATAGTCACGATAGGATGGCATAAATCAGTAAAAATATGTAACATTTCCTAAAAATGCATTCAAATACGTTTGTACATGTCTACAATTCTCTGGGGTTGCATGTATAATTGATACTTTGACTTCTAGCTGTATGTAGTTCAATATATAGTAATTAATTAATTAATTGATTAATAAGATAACGTCAAAGACGTCTGTTCAAATTTCATTTTGGAACTATTTTTCAACCATGACGGGACGTGTTTTCAACAGTCATTAAACGTCCAAATGTTTGCTGGGTTGTTTGTTCATTAATGACTAGTTATTAGCAACTAGTCGACTCAAATTTAATCACATAAATGTCGACTTTACAAAATCTGAAGTCCTTTTACCCTTACTCATTATATTGCGTAGTGGTTTTAGAGGTTTATGCTATTATCATGTTATGATCCAACCTTCGAGCAATAATATTTTCTTCTGTCTTAGGTTCACAACTTCTACCGTGGCAGCGGAGGCAGCATGAGCAAGGCTCAGGAAGAATGGACCTCCGGTGCTTGGAAGAACCCTCACGTCCAACAGGCAGCACAGCAGGCAGCTATGGGGGCTGCACAGGGGGCCGTGAATCAACAACAGTACTCAGCTGCACCAACCTACAACTATGACGATCCAATGTAGATCCTTTTCAGCCACAGTGGGGGGAGGGGGCAGAAGCAGGGTGTTTGGGAGGGCGTTCCAAAGAGATCAAGTCACTAACTGGTTGAAATTGGGGGAGGGAGAAAGGAAAGATATACCCATCAATTTGAATTCAAACAGGTTCCCACCAGTACAATACATAAGCGCTTACTTAAACTGTTTTAAAAGTGTGTGATAGTTTAAGGAGTTGCTTTTGGTATTTAGACCCCATAAATAGGAAAGTATAAGTCTTGCCATGTGGTATTACGGCAGATTTAATAAACGGTTATGTAGTGTTTCTCCACTTATCGTATTTTAAACACTAGAGCACCAATAAGGAAACATTCCAAAGCTCACTATGTTTCTATAGTAAATAGATTCTCAGATGGTTGTCAGATTCGTCTATGTGGTATTTGCAAGCCAGATATATATTTTGGTTGGCTGTTAGTATTCAAAAACACATTTTGACTATTTAGCAAACACATCTTTACTCTCACGTCTTACGAATAAACGTAGGTTTTATGCACAGAGAGAAAAAAAGATCAGCTTTCGTAAATAATTGACTGGTATTTACTTGATCTCATAGATGAAAAGGATAAAGCTTATAAACATTACATTGTGTCTGTTGTACAAAGAGTTTGTTTTGTTTTGTCAAGTTTTTGTTTCATTTTCTTTGAAGGTACAAGGAAAGCCATATGTTTACATTGTTTTAGTTGTTGCATATTTTTGTTTGCGTTAAAGGTTTTAATATGTGCAGTTGTGTTGTTTTACCTCAGGATTTAATCGTCTTATTTTAATGCTGATGTACTTTAGCTGACGTTCGGCTAACGAAACCGATTAGACAAAATATTTGTACATGTACATTTTGTACGTTTGTACATTAGTTCAATTTAAATGCTCTTGAATAGAGTAAATATTTAATCTACACTTAGCCACTGGCTTGTTAGACAGCCAACCCATTATGATCTAAATCTGCTGCAAAGGCTTTCAAGTTGTTATTATTGATATCACAGAAATCATAACTGTTGTTTTGCAAATAATCTGAGACTGAATTTCTGGGTGGTTTATTCTCCACTGAGTTAAAACCTATAACTAAACACATTATGAAGTAATATTGTCACAAGTACAGTATATACGTATGTGGTGTCATACTAGTTATTGACTACTTACTCTTACAAGTTAAGTGATGTACAGAAGTACTTTGCTCCCAAAAAAAATTGTCCCATTCGTGATTTTTCTCGACATTTCCTGCTGAAAGTACTTGCTCTGTTATGCATCGACAAGCAATTTCTGTGTGAAATTCCTGAATTGCGTAAATGTAGTAGTTCTGTCAAATCGATTAATCACGATTAATCGCATGTAACGTAAAAGTTTGTGTGTACATATATATATATATATACACACACACACATACACACACACATTTTATCACATCTAACTATTATGTTAGATGCGATTAATCGCGATTATTAGATTTGACAGCACTAAAATTTTGAGATTTAAAATCTTTCAGACCTGCAAATTGTGGATTTGTAATATATAGTAGAGCATTTAGTTATATTTGTTGTTCCAATTCTGAATTTACAGTCTATCTATGAAGAGCTGGTTAGTGATGGTTGACTGTAGAACTGGGTCATAGTTTAAGGAGTATAAAGAAAAGAAAGTATGAAATAGATTAAAATAATAGTGTACAGTATATGTAATATGTCATCTCAATGTTTCTATCAAGGCTTGTAAAATACTTTTAATCATTTCAAGAACTGTGAAACATTCAGTACGCCCATGCAATGTGTGATATTATTCATGTATGTTTGGGGAGTTTTTCTATGTACTCTTTTGTTTATGTAAAGATCTTATTGTTATAATTTCGAAAATGTGTGTATTTGAGTGTTTTAAGCGTAACTGTTCCACAGTGTGATGCTTGATTCACAGTTGTGGGGCTTTTTGGTAAGACAGGACTTCCTGAAGTTTCTTCCCTGATTGAAATCCACAGTCCTGTTGTGCCCTCTGGTGGACTGGATGTATAACTTTACCTGTTTGTTTTCTGACAGTCACCCAAGAAAACTTGGACAGAAGCAATATCGATATCTGTCAAGCATGATTTGATTAATCAACAAGAATGTTATATTTCAGCTGCACCAGCAAAAGCTACGGTCACTGTCCTTTCCAAGACCCACCATGTTCTTTTTGTGCCCTGATCTTCATGCCTATGTATTCCAACAGTAGATAAAGCCTTGTTCATACTGTAAAGTTAAGTGAGTGGAAAGATGCCAGTAGACTAACATAAAACAGATAGTTGTCTTTGTATAGTGAGTCGTGTGTGGTGCTTGGTAAATTTGTGAATTCAACCAAACCTCGTGCCATGTGTGTGTGTGTGTGTGTGTGTAGATGTTAATTATTTTGTCAAGTCTAAAGGTGGGATGTATTGTTAACTTGGAGACAAGAACTGGTACATTTAACAGGTTTCTGTTTTTATTTACTTCTCTTTTTTATTTTTTGTAATTCTTTCCTGAGTTTTAAACATTTAAAAAAAAATATTAATATCAATTTAGCCATATTTTCTTTCCCTTAGCTACAGTGTTTTGTGCACTTAATTTGTAACAAATGCAATGTAAACACATGTTTGGTTTCCTCAGAAAAACTATACTTAAACAATCATGCAAACATAAAGCTCAATAGTTGTGATTTCTGAAGGTGGTTGTTTTTGAAGTTTGATATGATTATTTTTTTTTTTTGGTTCAGTTTGTATTACTTTTATATTATTTTGTCTCTCCCTGATGGATAATAAACAGATAATGTTTACTCTGTGTCCAAGACTTTATAGTCAGCTAAAAAATAAAAACAAAACCATAAAAACCCATTTTTATTACTTCAATAAAATAAACATGTACTTAAATATAATACAGTAAGAAAAACCTTAAACTTATTTTATTTCAGCCTGTTATCAATGCAACATTTTTTATTTAGTTTAAATTGATGTACTAAAAAAACTAAAACTGAAATAATAAATAAAAAACTATATAGACATATTCTTAAAAAGACTAATAAAAATGCAAAAAAAAAAAAAAAAAAAAATTACCAAAAGTTTAAGTAAAATGAAATGGAAAATATTAAAATAAAAATAATTCAAATAATATAAACTATAATTGTATCTCAATTATATTAAAATAACACTGAACCCTCAAAGTCCCCCTGAGCTTTTAGTATGGATATGTTAGCCTTAATGTTATGAATAAGCTGTTGTCCTCCAAAACAATGACAAAATTCGCATTTAAGATATAAGCATTCAAAACTTACAGTCTCTTACTTCCACTAAAACAGATCACGGATTTTCATGACATCACTGCTTCTCATCAAATCTTCTGTCCAATCAAATGCTCTCTAGAATCTGAAACCCCGCCCCCACCTACACACTGAAGCTAAAGCTGAAATCAGACATTTGTTTGCATATTTACTAGTTTCTGTATGGTTAATGGCACATAGTGCACTATATATGGGATAGGGAACAATTCAGACAGTGTAAATATGCTTTCCATTGATGTGAATGAAGTCCGTTTTCTCGTTAGTGTCACGTGAACCCAGTCTGCTCCAGTCCAGAGACACGAGAGCGGATCATACGCTCCAGACCACAAAACGTTCGGACACATTTAAGTTCCACAAACAATGCTATATTTTAAAGCAATATGGAGGAGAAAAGAGATTTGATCAGATTAGAGATTATGAGGAAAATTTGGTTTTACGAGCTCAACAGCTATGGCCGAGCTGTGATCTAGGCGAAACGCTATTGGTTATTTTGAGAAAAAAAAAATTCATGTCTTCCTGTTTCATTAGAACAGTGTTCCAAGGCACTTCAGTGGGCATTTACATTTAATGTTTTTTTACAAGATGTAATATAAGTCTAAGGTGTCCCCTGAATGTGTCTGTGAAGTTTCAGCTCAAAATACCCCATAGATTTTTTTTAATAAATTTTTTTAACTGCCTATTTTGTGGCATCATTAGAAATGCGCCGATTCAGGCTGCGGCCCCTTTAATTGCTCTCGCTCTCGCTCTCCACCCCCTCCCGAGCTCTCGACACTATCATTGCATAAACAAATTCACACAGCTAATATAACCCTCAAAATGGATCTTTACAAAGTGTTCGTCATGCATACTGCATGCATACATTGGATTATGTGAGTATTGTATTTATTTGGATGTTTACATTTGATTCTGAATGAATTTGATAGTGCTCCGTGGCTAACGGCTAATGCTACACTGTTGGAGAGATTTATAAAGAATGAAGTTGTGTTTATGAATTATACAAACTGCAAGTGTTTAAAAATGAAAATAACGACAGTCTTGTCTCCGTGAATACAGTAAGAAACGATGGTAACTTTAACCACATTTAACAGTACATTAGCAACATGCTAACGAAACATTTAGAAAGACAATTTACAAATATCACTAAAAATATCATGATATCATGGATCATGTCAGTTATTATCGCTCCATCTGCCATTTTTCGCTATTGTTCTTGCTTGCTTACCTAGTCTGATGATTCAGCTATGCACAGATCCAGACGTTACTGCCTGCCCTTGTCTAATGCCTTTCATAATGTTGGGAACATGAGCTGGCAAATATTGGGGGCGTACATATTAATGATCCCGACTGTTACGTAACAGTCGGTGTTATGTTGAGATTCGCCTGTTCTTCGGAGGTCTTTTAAACAAATGAGATTTATATAAGAAGGAGGAAACAATGGAGTTTCAGACTCACTGTATGTCATTTCCATGTACTGAACTCTTGTTATTCAACTATGCCAAGGTAAATTCAATTTTAAATTCTAGGGCACCTTTAAACACATTTTTTAGATGTTAACAGATATAGGCCTATGTATTGCAGTTTTTTTAAACAATCATACTATACAATTTTTTGCATAAGATGAAGTTGTTTTTGGCCAGTACAAAGGGGGAAAAAAAACAGCGCCAAGTGCGCTAAAATTATTAATATAAATTATATTATTATAGTCATTATAGTCGCACATTGTTCATAAGAGGCAAACCGATCCAAAACGGGAATAGCAAATAAGAGCGGTTTTGGCGTGAAACCTTCGGGGAATTCAACAACACTTACAGAAAAGATTGTAGTTCATATTTGATGCAAAATTAGCTGGTTTCAATTTTTTTTATTGACATATTGTCTACTTTAGCATTACAAATATGAAGCAACAACCAGGCCTGGCATCAAGGAGGAAAATGCAATGATCTGAATGACCCATCCCTCCACCCAATTTAAACACGGAAAGCGATCTAAACCAAACATAATTTCAATCGAGGGGTACCCCTCGAATCTGATTTGAGCTACCTCAGATTCAATTTGACCCCCTACACCATCCGAAATGCTTCAATTTTAACAATTTTACGTGTTGCCATGGAAATAGTAAGGTTATATGTTCGGGCTCAGCTAGAGCCCAACACACCCCACCCCCCTGTTAGCCCCCCTGAGAATTAATAAGGACCCCCCTATGTCGTGTGTCCTGGCGCAGGACTGCCAACAACTTTTAGGCGTAGGCCCTCCATATTGCATTGCATGCTATATCTGGAAAGCATCTGCTGTGTACAAACGTCTGATAAAAAAGCACCCCCCATATTATAAACATCTTACAATTTATTTTCTAAATGTCTATTTAACATCTGACTGGAAACATTTTAGAGACTGTCAGTTGCCCTGAAAAGTTAAAATGTTCGTTTGTTAATGTTTGTAATTGTAAGTATATTTTGTCAAAACATCTGAGTTTCCATTCACATTTTAATATCGATTTGAATATGTTGTAGCTCTGTTGTTAATTGTTGTGCCTGACCCCCTCCTCTCCCTTCAACTCTCCAACATTTCCACACCCATTTGTTGAGTCACGAGATGTGAACCATCAGTGCTAAAATTGCACATCCACCAGTAGATGGCACTAAAAGCCTGGGTGGATTGCATCTGGTCTCCACTTACTGAGAAAAGTATACTACCATCTGTTTTTCAGTATGACTAGAGTTTGTATACACAGCATTATTTAAAAAAGTGGGTGTGAATAGAATATGACCTGTGCAAAAATGTGCAGTATACAGCACAATGCACTTGTCAACTGTCATTTTAACATCTGCATCTTGACTCATTTCTTGACTAAACCTACAAAATGCAATACATTTTTACACAAACTGGGGAACAAAAGGCAAAATAACCATATTCTGAGGTAATAACTTGATGCTTCTCAGTGAACTAAACATACAACATGGTAAGGTAATGTGGTGACAACTTAGCATACTACAGTTTGAAAGAACCAGCATATCTTATTGAGTTAAATACCTTGTTATGACATTTAACTTAAAACACTGAAGTTGCATTCAGTGAAAAGACTACATGAAATCAGGAAGTGTGTTTTGTCTTTTCAAAAAGAAATAAGACGCTTTTAACTAGACAAGCAGATTACAAAAATCTTCTGAGCTAGCATTTTGTTTCAAGGACAAGAATTTAGTCAGTAGTGAATGAAAACAAAACCATTTGCATCACCATTTTGGGGCTCTGAAATAAGTTTCCTCCAACAGCTAGTACTTAATGCATGCATAAATTGCCACACATGCAATTAGGATTGCATTAGCTTTCCATTTCTTTCTGCAAATCTCAAAAGCTCAGCATTTAGTCCTCATTTCCAACTTTTAATAGAAGGGAGCACTTCAAATGCATTTTAGTGCCCATGAACCTTCAAAGTGTCAAGCATCTAAACAACAAACACTTAAAAAAGTCTAGAAACATTTTCTAAAGAAATGTGAGTAGTGCTTGAATATACTAATTCTGTCACAATAACATCGTTTTTGCCGTTTTACCATCCGCAAGGCAAAAATTGTCCGAAAGCTCCAAAAAGTAATAGCACACCTCTCCCCAAGATGTCTCACAATTTTGAGGTATCGTAAATGTTTATAGCACAAATGATTGTTTTGTTTAACATTTTTCCTCTCTACTTTCATCTCAAATTGTATCTGTTATTCTAGATGGCTGTTTCGGCACCGTATGCCTGAATGCACTATTCAGACGATTGCCTGTTTTGTGCGAATCGTTCTCATCAGTGTTCCCAGCAGATACACCTAAGAAATAATGAGGGCCTTTGTTTGGGACAAGCCTCGCAGGATGTTTTGAAGAATCATTATAGAGAGGTAAATTAGAATTTCAAACTTGCTGACACAGTCCCCCGGTCGATTCGTGATTTGAAGAAAGCAACAGGAAAATGAATACAGGAGGCTGAAGCATCTTTTCCGCATAATTGTGCTAGGGCGAGCGGTTTCCCGATGTACTTGCGTCTGTCTTCTATTCATTACCGATCTAAATGGGATAATCTGGTCCGCTTCTATTGCTGCAGAGCCGTCGCATTCACGATTCACGAGCCTGCACTGCAACACTGAATTGAATTAATTTGGTTCCCCAACTGAGGTGGAAAGTGGTTGAAAAGATCTGAGCAGAGAGCGAGCTTGGAAGTGTACATGAATTAATGTGTTTGTCGGAAGTGGGATGGAAGTGACAGGACAAGGGTGAGTGGGACTAAATGGTAGTGTGTAGGGTAGCAACTATGAAAGAGGAGGGAAGAGTTATGGAAGAGAGATCATAGGAAATGAATGCGAGTGTTTGAGGACGAGTGACTGAAGGAGAGAGAGAGAGGGAAGGGGGAGGTTTCCTAAGTGCTTGAGAATCAGTGACTGATAGAGGACAACATTGCAAGAGAGGTGTTGAGCATGCATCCGTCTCTAGTGTTATCTGTGCATGCTCAGATGGGGTAGGAGATACGCTGCACGGTACGGGGCACAGTGGGAAAAGCCTGGCAACTCTGCGGAAGCTTTTTATAGACATATGGGGAAGCAATAAGTCCAAATGGCATCAATTCTGAAGCAAAGCCACAAAAGCCATGAGAAGACAAGCTACTGACTCCTGCCTGATTTCTGGTGTGGGTTAGCTGAACTGGATGTCCGGAGCTCTCTTTGTCTCAGAGTGATGGTTCTTCCTATCAGGACGTGTCAGGATTGCCTCTGAGAGAAGCAATTTTTGGCTCGTCCTCCGAGGTGTCACACCGGATGCATTCTTTTTCTGCCAGCTCGATTGGCAATGTGACTTGTTCTTACTATTCTTAGTGCACTATTTGGATACATATTTTCTTCACATCAAATACTGATGGCTCCTGTACTGAAGACGTTCTCTTTAATGTAAAATACTCTTCATGATATACATTTTTGAATAAGTGGAATTGCAATGGAGGCTGAAAAGATTCACAGATGACTTTTGGTATGTCACAAACCTCTCAAAATAGAAGCTCAAAAGGGTGTTTTACTTATTTATTTTCTGGCTGTCTTAAGAACAAAGGTTCTTTCATGCCAAAAATGATACCGTTTGATTTAATTTTAACATCATACAGAAAAGATCAAAGCTTTGCTGAGAACAGTTTGTTTCAGTGCTGAAACTTTTCCAATTTTCTTGATGCCCTTTCCTTTTTGAAATTTTTCATTTTTAATTCCCTTAGAGATACTAGATATTCCTGGACTGAATTCAAAGTTTTCTAACATCAGCAGTGCCACAAACAACTATGCTGAGATGTTCAGATCAGAGAATGGGTCTTTTATCCAGATAGGTCTAAACAATACTGTGCTGGGCTTCAGACATGAAGTCCAGTGTCCTGTCCCCTCCTGGCTGCCGGTGCTGCTGTCATCCCCATGTGAAGGATGTTTCACGGCACAGCGCTAGGACCAATTGAACCAAGCAAGAGCCCTGACCGGAGAGCAGAGATCCGCAGGCACATTAAGATGGTCATGGAACAGCTGGAGGAAGTTCTCGCTGAGCTCAAGGATGTGGCGAAAGAGCTCCGGGAGGTAAAGCACACACTTTGGGTTTAAGGGATTGCTTTGATAAAACTTGATTTGAAGAGTCTGATGATGAGATGTTTTAATCCATGTGTCCAGTCCAGCTCCTGGAGGGCCAATGTCCTGCAGAGTTTAGCTGCCCAAACACACTTTCCTGGAAGTTTCTGGTAATCCCGAAGACCTTGATTAGTTTGTTCAGGTGTTTGATTAGCATTGGAGCTAAACTCTGCAGGATAGTGGCCCTCCAGGAGCACGATTTGACACCCCTTTTTTAACCCCACAAGGGGCGATCTACAAGCTACTACCATTGTGCCCTTGAGCAAGGCACTGATCCCTACATTGTACTGGGTAAGACCCAAAACATACTTTATGCAAGTATGCAAGTGCTTTTAGCTATGAATGATTGATTTTTTTTGCGAAAAGCAATTCACAATGCAACAAAGGTATGCATTCACATTCTCAAAGTTGCTTTACCACTGTAAAAGTTGTCGACATGTTTGTAAGTAGCTACTTGAACAGCACACCCTGTTTAATGGGATTGACTAGGGATGGGCAAGTCCGGTCCTGGAGGGCAACTGTCCTGCAGAGTTTATCCAAAATACAATCTTCAGGAGTGCTTGAAAATTACAGGAATGTGTGTCTGATTAGGGATGGAACTAAACTCTGCAGTCGGCTTGCTGCGATAGTCGGTGTTACCGGGGTTCAGCCCCAACACCGGTAACATCACTTGCCCACCACGGCACCACTCCCCACCGTCATTTTGATTTTTTATAACAAATAAAAATAATTTAGTTCAGTTAGAGAACAGACACTACAATTAAAAACTGAACGTGTCAACTCAATGCAGTGAGAGTCGCAGCACAGATCAGCAGCAGGAGTCAGATTTCACCTCACTTCGCCCATTTCGCCTCACTCGACTACACAAGACAATGGCGGATGATTTTGTTTTAAAGCAAAGTGTGAAAACGTCTATTTAAGTGATTATGTCAATGTACTGTTTTGTTGTTGTGTTTTTCATTAAGAATATTAATGAACTCACAATTCAAGCCAATTCAAGTTGATCTTCCATAGGAATTGAAAATGCTCGCTCTGCGCCAGTGGACACGCACCATAAGCGATTTAAAAGCAAGGTGGATAAAGAGGGGAAAAGACCAACTTCCCCCCCACCCCCGGTGATACCGGTATTACCGGTGTTGTCACATGTTGATTAACAGCTGGGAAAATGTCCTCACTGTCACATCCCTACTCTGCAGAAGAGTGTCTCTCAAGAACCATAGTTGGCCATCCCTGGCATAGACATATGAAGGGTCACCAAGTAATTTTGCCAAGTAAGACATGTTCCTGGATCAACATATTTTGTTGATCCTGGAACAACATTCCTATCCGAAAATTTATTCCTAACCTTTTCCCAACCCCTAAACCTAACCCTACCCCTAACTTATTTCTAAAATTAGAGGGAAATGATAGGTGAATAACACTGATGTGGAAGCACCTAACCCTGGTTCTCAGCCTAAACTTGACAAAAACAGTAAACTTGTCCCCTCAAATCTGATTGGTTGATTGGAATGTTGTTCCAGGATCAACAAAGATGTCGATCCAGGAACATGTTGTACTTGGTGAAATCACGTTCACCACCTATGAAGGTAACTCTATCACTCCCTTGTGCACTGGAGTTTGTTACCATCTCAGTAACACAGGAAAAATGGGTCTTGCAATGGACTGGTAAGAATTCCCGTTAATGTTTGTATACTTTTTTACTTTGGTTTCTGGCCTAAAAGCGACTATTGAATACTTGCTAACTATACACAAATACAGCGGGTACGTTTCATAATCATATACAAGGTCACAAACACATCCATGCCCCGTGATACGTCCACCTAGAGGCTGTTGACTGGACAGCTTGTCAGCCAAACAGCAACCAACAGATAGATTAACAAGGAGATAGACTTGCAGGATGACACCCCCCACACACGCCATGACATCCCATACAAGCAAGATGTCATCTGTGATGCCTAATTATCACCCGGCGAATCAGACAATGGGCCGACATGTGCGGGAGCGCATCTGATTTCCTCATTTTCTCACCTGTCAATGCCTCATCTCTTTTGCAGTTATCTCCCTTTGTGCTGGGCGACTGCTTTCAGCATTATGTGAGAGGACATCTCCTTAATTAATCTCTTTCCTCGGGTGGATATCTATCTGCCTCATTACTGTCACTGAGTCTATGAGTGTCCCAGACTGGCATTTGTCTCATCATCTCAGTCACAGCTCCTCTGGATTTGTCTCATTCGTCTCCTTGGCCAAGTTCAGGCATCACCGGTAGCTCTGCCGATCTTGCATGAGTTAACACCTCCATCTGTCACTCACACCTTGCAGCAGAGCCTTATTGTTACTACTGACATCTTGTTATGGTTATTAGTTTTGCCATACGCTCATCTGTCTTTCAGCTGTCTCTTATTCCATGGATAACAGCCAAACATTTGTCATGATTCTGAATTCTTTGCTGCCAAGTGCAACCAGTACACTGCTCACTTATACGCCTTTGCTTAATCTATGCACAGAGAATTATGCAGATGTCTAAAGTTCTTTTCATGCTTGTGTAATTAAATATTTTGGCAAATCTGATCATTCTTTCAGCTAGCAATAAAAGTGTAGTACTTTCAGCTCCGTTTAACGCATTTCTATCATGTTTAAATCCATTGCATATAATTCCACTGATTTCCCGCCAAAAACAGCACTTACACAGATCCTGTCTAAGCCTTCGTTATTTTCTGTTGTATCAAATAGATTTATAAATTAAAACATAATTTAAAAAGAGATCAACAATTTTAATTGGACTGACTTTTATGTTATTTGTATTATTTACTGTACAATGGTGTAAACAACACTGATGGGAAAGTTAATGTTGATGTTGGTTGATGTTTTTGAAAATCTTAGTTGCTTCAAGTAGCCAGGGTACACTTTTGAAAAGTATTTAGCTAAGTTTTGTTAGCAACTTTTGTAGTGTGCTTTTTTCAAAAGAGTAGCTTGACTACTCAAATAGCTTACACACTTCTTTAAAGTGTTAGTTCACCCAAAAATGAAAATTATGTCATTTATTACTTACCCTCATGCCGTTCTACACCCGTAAGACCTTCGTTCATCTTCAGAAAACAATTAATATATTTTAGTTGAAATCCGATGTGGCTCCGTGAGGCCTTCAAAGGGAGCAATGACATTTCCTCTCTCAAGATCCATAAAGGTACTAAAAACATATTTAAATCAGTTAATGTGAGTACAGTGGTTCAATATTAATATTATAAAGCGACGAGAATATTTTCGGAGCGCCAAAAAAAAACAAAATAGTGAATTATTTAGTGATTGCCAATTTCAAAACACTGCTTCAGGAAGCATCGGAGCACAAATGAATCAGTGTATCAAATCATGATTCGGATCGCGTGTCAAACTGCCAACGGCTGAAATTACGTGACTTTGGCACTCCGAACAGCAGATTCGATACACTGATTCATTTGTGCTCCGATGCTTCCTGAAGCAGTGTTTTGAAATCGGCCATCACTAAATAAGTCGTTTTTTTGTTTTTTTGGCGCTTCGAAAATATTCTCGTCGCTTAATAATATTAATATTGAACCACTGTACTCACATGAACTGATTTAAATATGTTTTTAGTACATTAATGGATCTTGAGAGAGGAAGTGTCATTGCTCCCTATGAAGGCCTCACTGAGCCATCGGATTTCAACTAAAATATCTTAATTTGTGTTACGAAGATGAGCGAAGGTCTTACGGGTGTGGAACGGCATGAGGGTGAGTAATAAATGACAGAACTTTCATTTTTGGGTGAACTAACCCCTTAAAATACATATAAGGGGTCACTGTCTCTTTAATTATAGTATATGTCTATCCAATTAGTAATCAAAATTGTAAACCAAAACAAATAATTATCATATAACAATATGAAAATGTTGCTTCTGAATGTTCTCTTAACATTCAGTTTATGTTTTAAAAACGTTTTTTTCTTGGTTATGTGAATGTTAAGGGAACATTCCATTTTTTATCATTTTATCATGTTCTCTGAATGTTCTGAAATAAATTAGTAACATTTAAAAAAAAAACATTAGACGAGCATCCAACTAAAACTTTCCTGAAAAAAATGTTCCATGAACTATGTATTAATAATGTTTTATTAAAAATGCAAACATTTTTAGTACATTATTAAAGGCCAGAAAATTTGAATGAATATTCTATAAACGTTACTGGAAGAACGTTTGTTCATAACATTGAGAGAACCTTGCCAGAACATTTGTCAAAGTTCTGAGAATGTTCCCATTAGCCAGGAAGGTATATACGTTGAATGCAATGTAAGCTCTTTTGGATATAAACGTCTGCCAAATGCATAAATATATATGTAGACAGATATGGAGATTATTTTCAGAGCAAATATATGGGGAAGTCAGCAATGCATGATGAAAAATGTATGAGGGAATCTCTTTCTGAATCGAATAGTTTCTATCAGATGTTTTGGAGGCTCCAGCCAGCCTCCAGGTAAAAATCAATCACTAAAGAAGCCCAGTGCTGGCGATGCGTCCGTTTCTTACTGCTTTTAAATCAGGTTTCCTCTCACAAAAAGTTTAAATTGGTAAAATGCTTGTTCTGACTCACACTTTGTTCCAAACACTCTGTTTAAAAGCCTTCTGGGAGGGTTTGGCAATTATCTGACTCCAAGACCCGGGGTTCTGCAGGTAAGATGACTGTAAGACAAAGCGGATTAAAAAAAAAAAAAAATCATATGAGTTATAACTTTTGTTGCACCAGCTGCTTAATTAGATTTAGATAAGGGATTTGAACAATCCTCTAAACTGACTTTTTGTCTTTAGTTTTTTGATCCTTTATTATAAATATAACTTCTTTATTTTGTAAAACATCTGTTATAAATTGTTATAGTTCAGAAAAGAAATGAATAGATATTTTGAAAAATGTGGTAAAAATTATGTACACTCACATGAAATGATGCCAGTCATGATCTTGGTTAGAAAATACTGTTTTATTTTACATTGAGAGGGTCGCCCCATGGGAGCGGCCATTTTGAGATCACATGACCAGCCAGTATTCGACTCACTTTATTTTTGTAATGCCCCATTGTTGGACATTTCACGCACAGAAATAAATGAATCGTGGCTAACTGCGAATAATAATGGCTTGAAAAACTGTCCTTGGTAACTGAAAACCTTTGCATGGTGAGGCATCCACACCACTAGGTGTCAGTGTCAAGTAGACAACTGATATATCAAACAAAAATACTGAGTGATTTTAAAGTTCAAATCTTTTCTTCGCTATTGTGTTTATATCTGAATGAAACCAACAAGAAAAAATGTAGAGTAGGATTTGATTGGATCATTGTTTGTTATTGCTATGATCTCAAGTGAGTGACAGGTTGTCCCGCCTTCCCACCGAAAAATACATCATCAGAGAAGAGAAAAGATATAGTTTCAAGAACGAGGGGAAGTTTATTTTGATTAAAGATTATGAATAATGATATGCAAGGATAAATCCTTAAAGGGTTAGTTCACCCAAAAATGAAAATAATGTCACCCTCATGTCATTCCACACCCGTAAGACCTTAATTCATCTTCAGAACACAAATTAAGATATTTTTGATAAAATTCGATGGCTCAGTTGACAGCAAGATAATTAACACTTTCAGATGCCCAGAAAGCTACTAAAGACATATTTAAAATAGTTCATGTGACTACAGTGGTTTAACCTTAATGTTACGAAACGACGAGAAAACTTTTTATACGCCAAAATATTTCAAAACATTGAAGCTTCAAAGCTTTATGAATCTTTTGTTTCGAATCAGTGGTTCGGAGCGTGTATCAAACTACCAAAGTCACGTAATTTCAGTAAACGAGGCTTCGTTACGTCATAAGTGTTTTGAAATTTCAGTGGTTCACCACTGGGGGGCGTCACTTTGGCAGTTTGTTACACGCTCCGAACCACTGATTCGAAACAAAAGATTCGTAAAGCTTCATGAAGCAGTGTTTTGAAATCGCCCATCACTAGATATTGCTGAATAAAGTCATTATTTTGTTTTTTTGTCGCACAAAAAGTCGCTTCGTAACATTAAGGGTTGAACCACTGTAGTCACATGAACTGTTTAAATAGTTCTTTTTCTAGGCCTCTGAAAGTGTTAATGATCTTGCTGGCAATGGAGGCCTCACTGAGCCATCGGATTTCATCAAAAATATCTTAATTAGTGTGTAATTAGTGAATGAAGGTCTGTGGAACGACATGAGGGTGAGTAATTAATGACAGAATTTTCATTTTGGGGTGAACTAACCCTTTAATAAACACTGCAATATCCCATAAAAAAACAAGAATTGTCCATTTGGATTTCATGGTGACTTTAAAGGGTTACTTGTATAACAAAACACTGTATTCATTGTAAAATCACTGTAACACATGCCAGTGGTTAATTACTTTATTTCACATTCCTCAAAGAGCATATTTCCATAATTACTTTGATTATACCAATAACATGTTTGTCATTTACATTACATTTATGCATTTGGCGGACAGTTATATCTGAGTAAACTTACATTGCATTCATGTTATATCAGTTTATGCATCATGAGTACCATGTGATTCGAACCCATGCCCTTGGCGTTACTTACATTGTACTGTTACCGAGCTATAGAAATGTGTCATCTTTATGTGTTCAAGTGCACAGCACGCAACAAGAGTACTAGCTATTTGTTATGAGCAATGTCTCCTACAACAGTCATGACACTTGGGAATCTCTATAGGTCAGCATTTCTGCTTTGCAAGGTGTGCATGGCTCCTTATGTCATACCGCCCTCCACAATGTACCAATTTTCAGACGGTCTTTGTCGAGCAGCACTCTGATCTCTGATCAGTTAGTGTGTGGATGGCAGGAATGCATTAAACATGAACTGTCTGACAGCACCGCACATCAGGGCACAACCCCACGAGAGATGATCTAATACCTCCTCCAGACAGGACCTTTCAGTGGAGTCCCAAAATGTATCTCTCTGATAACCGCACAGCGCTTATCATACTTGGCAGTGTTCGATATATACTCGTAAATACAGTACATTATGTTTGTACAGTCCTTACTTGTCTGCATTGCAAAAGCTTGGCATTGTTTACGTATCGTGTGCTCTTTCGAGCAGCAGGTGCGGTGTGAATGAATATTTGAGCTGTTGAATGCCTGTCATTTGGGCTTTTCCTGTTTACATTTGACTGCTCATTACCGAATCCCAACAGCCAAAAGCCTGTGGCCCGCTGCCGAATAGCCGATCTGCTATATTATAAACACTCATACTGCCACATCCTGCAATTGAATGCAATGAGAATGTTTGACAGCAGCAAAGCCCTGAGCTCATTGAAATCAGAAGCAGCGCATAACAGAACAAGCTGTCATTAATAACTCTGATATTTTAATTCAAACGCAGTGCTTTATCATCAAAATCCAAATAAAACAGTATAAATATAGAATACTAAGCTGCTTAATATTGAC
Organism: Megalobrama amblycephala; assembly: GCF_018812025.1. Taxonomy (NCBI): domain Eukaryota; kingdom Metazoa; phylum Chordata; class Actinopteri; order Cypriniformes; family Xenocyprididae; genus Megalobrama; species Megalobrama amblycephala. Next base: position 11,858,984 of record NC_063058.1, read on the forward strand.
AAAAGGCACGTAATGAGTTTGCAGTGTAGTCGTATGATTTAAATCTGAATGGTATCCCATAGCCATATATGTATGTTACATAATCTGATTAAAATCTACAGACAGACTTTCTGATCAAAGAGGCTTCCATCTGTGGGATCGCTACTCCTGTGCTTTGTTTTGTCTCTGAATTGTGTGCACCAGCCTTGAGACCCTGCTCAGAAAAGGAACTGGGTAAAGCAAGAGAAGGAATATTGATAAGCGTATGGTTGAGTTCTTATGTAAGATGCAGTTACTAGCGCAGCAGGAGGACAAATTCCCTTCAGCACAAACATATTAAATATTCCAATGCCAGTGGATGAAATGGGGTGAGATTGGGGAATAAAGATGGAATAGATAAATATACATATACATATACATAAAAGTGTATATATATATATATATATATATATATATATATATATATACACACACACACACACATATATATATATATATATATATATATATATATATATATATATATATATATATATATATATATAGTATCTCACAGAAGTGAGTACCCCCCCTTACATTTTTGTAAATAAGTATCTTTTAAATATTTTATTATATCTTTTCATGTGACAACACTGAAGAAACGACATTAATGGGTGTGTTCAGCTTGTATAACAGTGTAAATTTGCTGTCCCCTCAAAATAACTCAACACACAACCATTAATGTCTAAACCGCTGGCCATAAAAGTGAGTACACCCCTAAGTGAAAATGTCCAAATTGGGCCCAAAGTGTCAATATTTTGTGTGGCCACCATTATTTTCCAGCACTGCCTTAATCCTCTTGGGCATGGAGTTCACCAGAGCTTCACAGGTTTCCACTGGAGTCCTCTCCACTCCTCCATGACGACATCACAGAGCTGGTGGATGTTAGAGACCTTGCGCTCCTCCACCTTCTGTTTGAGGATGCCCCACAGATGCTCAATAGGGTTTAGGTACCCTCAGCTTCTTTAGCAAGGCAGTGGTCGTCTTGGAGGTGTGTTTGGGGTCGTTATCACGTTGGAATATTGCCCTGCGGCCCAGTCTCCGATGGGAGGGGATCATGCTCTGCTCATTCATGGTTCCCTCAATGAACTGTAGCTCCCCAGTGCCGGCAGCACTCATGCAGCCCCAGACCATGACACTCCCACCACAATGCTTGACTGTAGGCAAGACACACTTGTCTTTGTACTCCTCACCTGGTTGCCGCCACAAGCTTGACACCATCTCAAACAAAAAAGTTTATCTTGGTCTCATCAGACCACAGGACATGGTTCCAGTAATCCATGTCCTTAGTCTGCTTGTCTTCAGCAAACTGTTTGCGGGCTTTCTTGTGCATCATCTTTAGAAGAGGCTTCCTTCTGGGACGACAGCCATGCAGACCAATTTGATGCAGTGTGCGGCGTATGGTCTGAGCACTGACAGGCTGACCCCCCACCCCTTCAACCTCTGCAGCAATGCTGGCAGCACTCATACGTCTATTTCCAAACACAACCTCTGGATATGACGCTGAGCACCTGCATTCAACTTCTTTGGTCGACCATGGCGAAGCCTGTTCTGAGTGGAACCTGTCCTGTTAAACTGCTCTATGGTCTTGGCCAACGTGCTGCAGCTCAGTTTCAGGGTCTTGGCAATCTTCTTATAGCCTACGCCATCTTTATGTAGAGCAACAATTCTTTTTTTCTTGTTCGTGTTGATTTTGTATTGTAATAATTTACCAAAACCTGGTTGTTACTTGAAAAAGTTTATCTTTTTTCTTTTACTAGTCTTACTTTTTGTCTGTATACAGCCAATTAAACCTAGTGAAGACCCTGTCAATATTTAAATTTGAATAAATAAATAAATAAATTTGAAAATGGCATTAAAAAAATGATTTTATTAAATTTTTATGAATGTTGCAACCCTCCCCTGTTATGGGGTCAGTTGCAACATTTTACTTTGTCTATTCAAGTATAAATTATACATATATTATCATATGCACACATGTTGCAGCAGTGTGGGTGGGTAGCCGACAAATATGGGTATATTGTATTAAAATTTTGGATTTCCAATACAAACAGTCTCTAAGAAACTCAAGGAAATGCAAAAAGTGTTGAAACCATCCCCACTCTCCCCCTATTTATTATAAATGTATTTATCTGTGCACATCATTATTTTTTTTAATTCATATGCCCTCATAATCTTTCATCAAAATAACTTTGCAGTTTTCGAACGGCTCTAGGGCGGTACAACCTGTCAGTCACATGCGATCCACCAATAGCAAACCACAACCATCCAATCAATTTCTGATAGTCAAAATCAAATCCCATCCAACATTTTTCTTGTCCGTTTCACTCGGATACATCAGAATAGTTAAGAAAAGACTATTCCACCTTCCACTTCATGCTGACTTTAAAAATACTGTAAAAGAAAGAAAGTCAAATAGGTTTGAGACAACATAAGGATGATGACAGAATATTAATTTTTGAGCGAATAACCCTTTTAAGAGTGAACAAAAGCTTCAGATATGGTTATGAGAGTTATTTCCTGACATTTATTCAATTTTCTCTTTTTCCCATTCAGGTTGTGGCCCAAATTGACAAGTTAACAGCAGATATTGACCTTGACTCAGAGGATGACCTGACAGTAGTGTGCTGCAGCGAGGACCGTGGCGACCTCTTGCACAATGAGACATTATCCGACAACCTTTTACTGCACAATCCTCTCCGTAACCCAACCACAGCTAAGAAGCAAGAGTTAGACCTCTACCGCAGGAGCTGTGGAGACTTACCTGCCCTCAATGGACCATTAAAGGCCCCAAACAGCCCTAAAGCCTCCTGGCTCTTTGGATCAGGAGGAAGGATCCATTCTTACGACAAGACGCTATATCACGCGTTGTGCTGTGATGATGATTACGATGAAGAGAGAGGGGGACTAAGATCATCAAGGCTGTCGTCCACAGACTCTGTGTTTTCATCTTCGCCTCCAAGGTTTCTGACTCCCAGATGTAAACGTAAAACTTACTCAAGCCCGGACTCGAAAAAAAGAGCCCTCCGTAGCTGCAGTACGCAAACTGTATCTGATAAAAGCACACAAACTCACTTCCCATTCATTCCAGTCAAGCTGAGATCTTCAAGTGACTACAAGAACTAAAACATCTGCAAGCATCCCAAAAAGGAATTCACCAAAAAATTAAAAATCTTTTATTATATTTTATGCTCATGCTGTTCTGAAACCATGACTTTCTTTGTTCTGTGGAACACAGAAGGTGAAATTTTATTTTCGATATAATAAAAGTAAAAGAGAACTAGGGATGTGAAGGTACACAATGACAAAAAATCACCATAAGAGTAGTCCTTATGACTCGTTTAAAATCTTCTGAATGTACACTACCAATCAAAAGTTTGAAATATATATATACATAATGTTTTTGAGAGAAGTCTTTTATGCTCTCCAAGGCTGCATTTGTTTGATGAAAAATACAGTAAAACAGAAATAATGTGAAATTGTAATGATTCCCTTTGTCTCTGTTTCATGGACTCTTCCTGTGGTTTAGATCCTGTTTCCTTGGCTGTGTCCGTAATCGCCCCCTATACCCTTAAATAGGGCACTATTTGAGTGGACAGCCATTTGTAGTGGTGTCCGAAACCATAGTGGACATTATCAAATGCACTCATTCAATCCCACAATGCACCGCAATAACGAGTGCACAAACAACGTACACTCAACGGCTAGAGAATACCCATAATGCACTGTGAGAGACCGCAGATGAATCATCCATCCATTTTCCAAACCGCTGGTCCAATGTGGGTACAGCGTAATATCATACAGTTATACATTCCTTTTTATTTGGTTATTAAATTGTTTAATTAAGGTTTATACATAGTTCAAGATAAATCTTTTCATCTTGTTCATTTAAACCCTCAGTGATAGTCTGTTCATTGTCTTGTGTTAACGTTTCATGCTGGTGTATGCCTTTTATGGTTCCTGATGTTTATTAAATGTGAGTTCATCATTCTTCTGCGTCAAGCCTCTTGTTTGGATTTATCACATCAAGCCAGAACGTAGCAGAACACGACCTTGAACAAAAGAAAAGCATGGATCTAGCAGCAGCCTCTCTAGCCTTCGTCAAGGTGACCGGGCCATTGAGGATTTTGTAGAGGACTTTTTGGGATTTTTTAATCAGGTGAATTTTAATGATGTGGCACTTGAAGACTTTTTTTTACATTGGCTTAAATGAACATGTATGCGTACCAGGCTCCAACGGCCATGGAGCTTGGTTTTCCACGAATCCCCTCGATCACTGGATCAGTTCTGGGATGAAAAAGACTGATAGCCAGTGTGATGGATCCATCTATGAGGTCAGTACGAGAGGCGGTGGTCTTAGCGCCCTCAAGTCCGGTGGTCTCAGTGCCGCAAAGTCCAGTGGTCTCAGCACCGTGAAGTCAAGTGGTCTCAGCGCTACAGAGTCCGGTGGTCTCAGTGCCGCGAAGCCAATGGTCTCAGTGCCACAGAGTCTGGTGGTTTCAGCACCCTCAAGTCCTATGGTCTCAGCGCTCTCAAGTCCGGTGGTCTCAGCACCTCCATGTCAGGTGGTCTTAGCTCCGCCAAGTCCAGTGTTCTCAGCACCGCCAAGTCCGGTGTTCTCAGCACCGCCAAGTCAGGTGGTCTCAGCTCTGCCAAGTCAGGTGGTCTCAGTGCCATGAAGTCCAGTGATCTTAGTTCCCTTAAGTCCAGTGGTCTCAGTGCCGGTAAGTCAGGTGGTCTCAGCTCCAAGCCCATTGGTCACAGTTCCATCAAGTCTGGTGGTCTCAGCACATCCGAGTCAGGTGGTTCCAGAGATACTGACACTGCTACTGCCATCTTGTATGTTTGGGCTGCACACACTTCTACTGCTCCTCCTGAGGTGGTGGCAACCGCTACAGCTCCTCCAGAGGCAGCGCCAACTGCTACAGCTCTCCCAGAGGAGGCAGCAATTGCTACAGCTCCTCCTGAGGCGTCTGCTTGTAAAATCTGTTTAACCTGCGCTCCCTGTTATCTCTGTCATGGCCAAGGAGGCCAAATATGAACTCTCTGTCTGCCCTTCAGGGTGTACTCACACTAGGCGCTCTGAACCGTGCCCGAGCGTGTTTGACCCCAAAAGCCTGTGCCAGAGCATGGAACAGTTACTACTTTTGTGTGCGCTACTGTCATCATTATGAAGGCAAACATCTTTATTACTACTTTGATAGTACACTTATCATTTCATGTAATTAATTGCTCCATTAACGTCAGCTGTCTTTGTAATAATCCTCTTATATGTGATGTTGAAAATTGCTGTGCAGCATAAATTATAAATAGCCTATTTTAGGCAGTATCTTAGCGAAAGTGCATGTTTTCTTCCATTCAAAAAGTTGCATATGACGTAAGCGTGCTCTGGCCGGGAACGTTAAGTGAAGTGTGAATGCAGGCCAGCGGGGGAGTGGGAGGGGGCACAATCGCGCTCGGTTCAAGGAAACCGTGCCTAGTGTGAGTACACCCTCAGTCCCATCTGCTCTTCTGTGGTGGTCTTCTGCATCACCGTGGGGGTATCCTGCTCCGCAGTGGTGGTCTTCAGTCCCATCTGCTCCACCGTGTTGGTCTTATGCTCCATCTGACTGCTGTGCTGGTTTTCAGCTCCGCATACGCCGTCATGGTGGTCTTCTGCTCTGCCGTGGTGATCTCCTGAACTTTTAGCTCCACCCTGGAGGTCCTCAACTCCCTCTCATCTCCCTTGGAGATCTTTTGTTCCACTGGCTCCACCCTGGTCACTGCCCAGCTCCGCTTTGGTCTCAAGGCCCCCTTCCGCCACACGGGCCTGGCCCGCCATCTCTCCCCCTGTTCCGCCTCCACTCCACCACTCTCGTGGACTTTTTGTGTTAGTTTTAGGAGTGCCTGGATCTCTTTGTGTATTTAAACCCTCAGTCATCATCTGTTCACTGGCTTGTGTTACGTTTCATGCTGGTGTTTGTCTTTTACAGTTCCTGATGTTTGTTAAAAGTGATTTCTTTTTTTTTTTAAATCTCAATTACCCCAAAGTTTTGAATGGAAGTGTGTCATAGTTTCCACAAAAATATTAAGCAACAGAAATGATTTTCTTATTAATAGGAAATGTTTCTTGAGCAGCAAATCATCATATCAGAATGATTTCTGAACAATCATGTGACACTGAAGACTGGAGTAATGATGCTGAAAATTCAGCTTTACTATCACAGGATTTAATTACATTTTAAAATATATTGAAATAGAAAACATTATTTTAAATTAATAATATTTCACAATATAACTTTTTTTTTTACTGTATTTTTTGTTCAAATAAACGCAGCCTTTGTGAGCATAAGAGAAGATGTTTCAGAAACATAAAAAACTGTTAAAAAGCTGTAATTATACCAAACTGGTATAATTATTTGTTAGGTTTGAGATCAAAATTGTAGTTATTCTTCAACAAAAATCTTAGCACTGGCACTTATTGGTGGATTCATAAGAGAAGCAGCGATTTCTGATTCATTAACAAGTCTTTTTTTCTGGATCTTTTTTGTGAATTGGTTGATTTAGTTGACATAACCAGTCTGAATGATTCTTGAGCTACTTTTATAATATTTTAATGATCCTTTCACTGTGCTGCCATGTCCTTTTTAAAGCTTTAGTACAAATTCATTGTAATTAATGGAAAAGAGCGACTAGTACTTTATTCAAAATATGTCCCTTGTGTTTAACAGAAGAATGAAAGTAATTGGAATGGCATGAGGGCGAGTAAATGAGAAAATTTTTCATTTTGGGGTAAACTAATAGTTTAAATTATTTTGAAATGATTTTGAACTGTGCAATCTGTATTTATGAAATGTTTAAGTCGATACTTATGATAATGACTACTGTCATGGAAAAAAATCTCTGTTCTCATGGAGTTTGCAAAAAACTATTTAAACATTGTTTTGATTCATTATGAGGCATTATGCCAATATCGAAACAATCATGCATCTCGGCAGAACATTAACACCATTCCAAAGCCCCCTAACGAGTGAGAATTGGTTTCGGTCACACCCACACTGCGCAGTAAATAGACACAGTTAAATTAAGCGAGTAGTACACTTCCCCAAAGAATTACTGGAATATAAATAATGTGCTTTATATTAGGCTGTTTATTCTAAAACCCAAGTAAATTATTAATAAAATGATGAATAAAACTTTCTGGCAGACGCTTTATTCTGAATCATCTTCCTCTCACCAGGACATTGATTAATAAGTAACTGTTTTTCATGTAATGTATGCACACATTTACCATAGTAACCATGGCTATGACAATAAAATTGCTGCATTAGTTATTGTCACACAAAAAAGAAAGAAAGAAAGAAATGAACAAAATGACAGAAAAGCTTTTTATACAGTGTTTAAAGAAGATCCATTTATTACTGGTGGTTGCTAAAGTTCATATTTGCATATAAGGCTCATATAGGATCATTACTGCCATAATTAGGGTTAATGATTTGAACAATCCTCTAACTGTATTACATTTTGCTCTGCAGCTCATTCACCACTGTTTGTACAGACATGAATGATATCTTAGATAGTGTGGCTTATTGAGGAGAAGTCTGTTATTACTTTTCTATGTGATTAGACTTATTATTTTTGCCTTGTGGACCACAAAACTGGTAAAAATATTCATAGACTTGTTAAATTTAGAGACCAGAATATCATATTTTATGACCAGAATGAGAGTTTTGGGACAGTAAGGAACCACCTAGAAACCCAGCTTAAAGGGAATGACAAGCTTCTCTCAAAGTTAAGCCCTGGTATATATATATTTTTTGTTTTACGCGTACGCTGTACGCACACAGTCGAATGCCAGCCTTGTAAAGTATACTTCATTTGACTCGTGCGCATACACAGGCTTTCGACGTATGCACAGTTTTGAGCAATCTCCCGTCATGAGTTACAACCCATGTAAATGTATTTGTATTCTTTCATGCTAAAGTTGTACTAATGAGGGTACTTTCTAACCTCTTCGCACAGTCTCTCATCTATGTAGGCCTCCATTGTCGCTGTAGCTTGCATGCGTTCCGTTCTGTTGTGTTTATGCAGTTTTTCTTTGACTACCTTGTGAATCGACGCCCCCAGGGCATGGTTGGTTGATATCTACCCTGTGGATAAACTAATTACTGCAAAAAAATTAAATGCGCATGTGCGTTATGCATGTACTTCTGATGACGAAATTCGCATCATGCGCACTGTACGCTTACCCTTGCGTATGCGTAAAAAGTGAGGCGTACTTTGGGTTCTATGAAGAAACATTCTTCCAGTAAAGGTAACAGCTGCACCAGCTGTGCGTAAGTTGCAACCTAGCATAGTTTGACATAAAGTTACAACTTACGCAACTAAATATTTGGTAACACCTTAGAATACTGTTCTAAAAAACTAATTAGTAAATCAGTTTCTTTTTGTTAGTTAACAGTAGTTACTAGAATGTTAATATTGATTTACTCATTTAATTATTAAACATTTTAGTTGGATGTTTATCAAATGTTTGTTTTTTTAAGTTTTTCTTGTTGCTTTTGAATGTTCTTTGAAACATTCCCATAATGTTTGCAAAATGATAAAATGGAATTTTCCCTTAACATTCACATAACCAAAAACAAACATTTTTAAAACATTTCAAAATCTGGATGTTGTAAACGTTCAGAGAACATTCAAATATAGCTTTCATATAACTTAATGGGAATGTTAAGCCCAAAGTATACTTCGGCCGTCCGCATTCCGCAACGGTTCATGCCAGGGGTGCAGGAGACATTTTCAAAGTGAGGGGACCAAATTGTAAGCAAAAGCCCAGATAGTAAGATCAGATTTCTAGATATCGGACCACCATCATATATTAAACTTGCCTGATCATTAACCTCCTAAGGACCATTTTGGGGATTGGGGATAGTTTTTCTGTGCTATAATAAAAAACAAACAAACAAACAAAAAAAGAGGTGTTTTATGATTTTGATCAGTTTTATTCTTTCAGGAAACACAAGACTCTATTACAATCTAGAGCATCCTCCAGATTTGTATAATTTCTTACATGTGCATCATTTTTTGTCACCTGTGTTGAGCATCACCTCAGCATCACCCGGCTGCTTCCTGGAGATGATGCCAGCTGTGCCAGCTGCTGCTGCTGCTCACTAATCTTCAACAGAAACTGAAACAAAGACATTAATGTTTATACACACAGTTTTTGCACTGTAATAATACCCATTTCACAATATCAAAATGTAAATTTACTGAAATGGCAATTCTGTTCAAGTTTGCATACTTGCAGACAGCTGTGCAGTGTGCAATTAGCCTTGCCATATCCCATATGACATTTTTTTATTTTATTTTATCAAATAAGAGTTTATCATATTGGTTGCTGTTCTTTCACATTTTAAAATAATAATAATTAAATCAAAAATGAGTATAAGCATTGTAAATGCAGTAATACAGTTTATATATACCTCTCCTCTCGTGCGTCCTCCCCATTGCGTCGCTGGCCGAGGCAATAATCACTTTAGTTTCCCTTTCAAAGATCTCTTTTATCAATGCCATTGATGCTTTTCCATTGCTAGATGTGATTATCGAAATCAAAACAGTCCATAAACTATAAATCCTCACGAAAACTCACAAATACTTCAGTCAAGCTAGCTCGCGCGTCATCCGGAACTGAATGTGACAGATCAGCCTGTCATATTTCTTGGTTTCTGAATGGACGGTTGGCTTGATGTCCCCACACACGCTAACTTTCGGGCTTGATTTATATACCATCGACATGTCCTCAAAAAACGTTAGCACGCTTTGTTCGATGGTTTGGAGATTGCGTGTTTCTTCGGGAGCGCATTTCCTGTTCTACACATCCGCGACAAAACAGTTGATTATTTACGAACGAAAGCTCACAGAAACGTGAAAATGGTCTCATTTGAAAGAAAATATCCTAAGCTAGTTTGTAGCTTTTTTGATACTATTTTAGTTTGATACACTCTAAAAACTAATTCAGGGGACCTTTAGTCATTACTTAAATATATATATTGTTGTGAAATAAAAAATCAAGTTCTGAAATGCTGTTAGACTTTTTACATGTAATTGTTATTTTATTGAGCTTGGATGACACACAAATTATGCCTATTGATTTGATATACTATCATTTTCAGTTAATCAAAAATGTATTTAATTTTAAGTTCTGTTAATGTAAAATACAATCTGATGACGTGTAAACGTGATTCATTGTTTTGAGTTGTATGAACACTTCTTTTAATTTAGACGAACTTAAGTTAAGTGAAACTGGGCAGGGATTTATATTTCCCATCATGCTTTGCCCATGGCACTTGAAAGGGAGAGTAAATGCTAAAATTAAGAGTTATATAATGTTTTTTGCACAAGATTAATGGTAAGGGAGATTTAGCAGTAAATAGTGTTTTGTTATGCTAATTTAGAAGAGTTTCTGTTAATGTGGGTTTTTGGAGATTTACCATAATGGTGACAAGCAGTGCTTGGTAAGATCATGTTACTTAGAAATGCATTTTATTGTGTCCAAAAAGCATCTTCACCTTGCTTAAAACATTATGTTGGATCAACTTAAATAGTTGCATTCATGTTGACAATTATTAAGTTCATGTTACTTAGAAATGTGTTTTTACTGTGGCAAAAAAACGTCTTCACCTTACTTAAAACATTATGTTGGATCAACTCAAAATATTGCTTTGAATTAATGTAATTCTCCCAATTGGCTTAAGTTAAAAAAAGCGAGTGCACTGAGACAAATGAATCATTGAGGCTGTAAGTGTAACATAAAATATAATTATTTTTTTTACAAATAAATATTTGTTTGTTAATTTACTTGGATAACTTGAGTAGCTCACTTAATTTGGATTTGTAGAAAAAACGTATTTAGTATAATTATATATTGCACGTCTTATCTTGAGTAATCTAGACAAGGTTTTGTAAACACGTGGATTTCCAACATACTATTTAAGTAACATTTACTTAAATATTTACTGCTGGATTTGGCTGATGCAATGGACCCTTTTCACATGCGGACGACGGGTTTTTTTTTTTAAATATTGCAACATAAATCTAGCAATTTTTCACATATTTCATATTTTAAGGCATTTTTTTTTTACAGTGTTGTCAACAACAGCCGTGACCGTTGTTTCGCGCCGCACCGCGCAGCTTACGGTCCGTAGACATCGGTCTATAGGCCTATTTACTGTTTGTAAACATTCGGGATGCGCGCGCATCGTGGTTGCAGAAAACCCGAGAGTGATAACCAGTACGACTAGAGAGTTACGACGAAGCGGTTCAAAGTAGTTAAGATTTAGAAACATTATAGAATATTTTGATTTGTTATTTTTTTTAAAATGTTGTCGGCATATCACAGCAGCTTCACCCAGCGATAAGCACTGTTATTTCAAAAAAATTAACATTACCGAGTGGGATACAGCTTACGGATCCGTTTGCCATAGCACCTTGTCAGTGGTTAAATGATGAAACGAAATGGCCAAGCATCCAGTGGCCAGAGATATATATTTACCTGATTGACACCTCAAGTGTATAGCCTATACTCAGGAGAAGCTAAAAGCGTATAAGTCTCTTGACGCGTACAACTTTGTTTTGTTTTTGTTTGTCATGAATTAAAAGAATAAAAAGTTAATTTCGAGTTTATATCTCACAATTCTGACTTTTATTTCTCGCAAATCTGAGTTTATATCTCACATTTCTTACAAAGAAAAACAATTGTGAGATATACTCGTTATTCTGTCTTTTCTGAATTGCAATTTATCCCGCAATTCTGACTTTTTTCCCCTCAGAATTGTGAAATAAACTCACAATTGCGAGGAATAAAGTCCGAACTGGGAGTAATAAACACGCAAATGCAAGAAAAAAGTCAGAATTGTGAAATTAAAATTGTATAGACTGTTTAAAAGTTATCTATGTGAAATGTTATAGGTTTAAATATTATTTCAATGCTGTAACTGCTATGTATGTATGTCCTCTGAACTGCATATGTGAATATTATGTAGACTTACTGTTTACATCAAATTCCTGCTTTAATAGTAGACTAATCCTTGCAGGTGTCATCAGTCCAGTCTGTGAAACGTCTCCGTTTAGCTTCAAAGGACGTTTTCAACGATGGTTTTCTTTAAAAATTAAGACTATATTTTTTGATTTCCGAGTCCAACATCCAGAGGCACAACAAAACATTTTTCTCTTATTCTCTTATTTTCCTCCAATTGCTACCGCTATTTTTCTGCAACCACTATGCGCGCGCAGCTGCAAGTGACGTCATTGTGACGTCTGCTCCAAAGTGGTCTATACACTGCGACGCATCAATGGAAACTTTACAAATCCCGACCTGGAAGCTTCGCAATCGCGTGCATTACCTCAGGTACAGGGCATCTGTTTACTGTCTCATCGCGCTGCACCGCATATTGTTTACCTTGCTTTTGACGCGTCGAAATGCTCCTCGCATTGCTGTAATCTTGTCTTTAATTATTTAATTGTTTGGAAAGTCGTGGATTTTTGTTTTGTTTTACTACTGATATGGAATCACTCAGTCAAAACGAGTATGTTTGCTGCTTTTTCAATAGGCCTATTTAAATGAACATTTACTTAATTTTATTGTGTATAATCTACTTACTGGGGGATTTCTAGTTCCCAGAATGCTTTCATCGGATTTAATTCGAAGAGAAAATGTTTATTTTGTTTATCTTCATGTGTTTAAAAGCAAGATAAATAAGTAGAAGTCTTGTTATTATTGTTTAATGTTCTATTAAGGTGGGATTTAGAAAAGTTTTTGTCATGTTGGGAGTTTTGGGGGTTACCGTCGTGGTGACAAGTGGAGCCTGACGTTAGGTTGACTACAGATTAGCGTAGAATGGCATTTAAAACGATTACTTAATCAGTAATTGCTAACAGTAACATTGCTATGTGGTTTCCGTTGACAACATACTGCTCATTATGTGACGTAAATCTTACGTGTGTCTAATTGAAACCATTATATTGATATTTGGAATTAATATAGTGTATACTTAATATAATTATATTGTTGTTACTCAATTTCTGTGTATTATTATTGTAAGAAAAATTGAATAGAAATTACTCATAGGTGCATGTTGAAGACATGTTAAAGCCAAGTGGTCAAACACAAATTAGTTGAGTTCAAAATACTTAGAAGTCTGATGCAAATAGTTGCCTCAATTTTTTTGAGTAAAACCAAGGCAAGATTTTTTACAGTGTGGAAAATGTTAACATATTTTTTTTGTTGTTGAACCAATGTTTTATTTTTTAGAGTATACTGACTTAAGCAGCCCTTATCAAAAGTGCGGGGGTCAATTTCTGTCTTTTTAAAACTGCGGGGGTCCCGACCCCCTGTTCCCCTGTGCCAATTTTTGTGTCCGCATGGAAAAGGTGAATGTTGAGACGGAAGAGTCCACTAGGTGGCAATATGCAGTTGTGATGTATTGTGCAGTAGTCAAAGAAGAATGCGGAAAGACCGATACAAAACCAATAAACAAAGCAGCATATCATTCTCCATCGTTTTGTTTTGGTTCTTGTTGTAATCTTTGCATGCCACTACTTTTCTTCCTCTATCTTTCCGTGCGAATGTCCTGTAAATGACACAACTCAGTGCTGCCCTCAATTGACCCTTCGCAAAGACCCGCCCCCCTTAGTTATTGTTGCTTTGTCCAACAAGCCATGGCTCTGTCACGCCATACAGAGTGAAAAATACATTGCGGAGCAAAGAGGACACTGACAACACGTCGACAGACAAGACAGAGCAGGTTACTTATGATATTAAACAAAGTCCCAGCTTTCAAGTTGTGAACGTTGTTAAGAAATTCGAACAATAAAAACCGTTTTGTGGCTCTTTAATGTGTCGTGTGTAGTGTGTTCTACTGAGGAAAGAAGGAAAAGTTTCATAAGACATGGCTGAGTAAATGATGACCGAATTGTACTGTCCCTTTAAGCTTCATTTTATAAGGATAAAATGCCCAGCAGTGTCTGTAATCATAAGTGTAGACAGTGTAGCAGGTCAGACGGAGGAAATTAATTAAGAGACAAGACTCACTGTCCATAGTGTCAAACACATTAGCTGTGCTGTATCTGAACTTTGACATTGCGGGCCCGTTCCTTCAAAATACCTCACAAGGTCGTGATCTGAGCTCATCTGTCAGTGTGAGTGAGGTAATTTAATTGGAGTCTAAATCATAAAGCTTTACCTCGGGCCCATTTCAACTGGAGACGGCTGTTATGCAATCATCTATAATAAAAAGCCAATCATTTAAACTGCCTTCAAGGGACACTGTGCAGTTCTTTTTATGGAATACCTTATAATTCTTTATACAAGTAGAGACCAATTATAATTAAGGCAAACATGAAGTTGAAAATTACAGTTTAGAACTTATAGTATTTTGCTTCATGTGGTAACATTGAACTGGAATTTATATTATTTTATTAATATTAATTTTTTTTTAATTATTATTTCCTAAGACAGAATCAACCTGATTTCATTTGTTTACACCAGTGTCATTTTAGTATTGATATATACTATTATAGTTTTTGTTAATATTTTTAATTAGATTTTTTTTTACTTTTTCTTTTCATTTTAGTTAAAGTTTTGGTCATTTTCAGACAGAAAAATCAACTGCACAGTTTGACAATGTTGCACACTGCTTACAGAATATCCCCTTTTGAACCAAAAGATATAACCTTCCCCCTGTTCATGCTGTTCTTGTCACATTTCTTTTCACTGGGGGATCCTTTCTCCTGATACTGGATTATTGCAGTTGCTCTTAAAATGGTTACACTCAGCAGTGGTTATATTCAGCAGACTGTGGAAGTTGGTTCCATGTCAAGGACTTCCAAACAAACACAGCATTGTGGCTCTGTGCCTGAAATTATTTGTGCTGAGAATTACCTTGTGAGAGTCGGTGACAGAACACAGAACTCTACTAGACAGTAATTTATGACTACATGCAGACATGATGTAAACATCTTGACACTTATTGATCTTATCGAGCTCAGTAGTTCGACTCTGTTATGGGAAAAATCATAGTAAACAGTTTTAGAGAATACGAGTTAGAATTCTAGGTTAGGCTTATTAGTTAAAGTCAACATGAAATTAAAATTCATTGATTTTGTAAATGCATGCTTGGTAACACTTTACAATAAGGTCTCATTTGTCAACATTAGCTTTGAGCAATATATATTTACAGCTTTTATTAATCATTGTTAATGTTAGTTAATAAAAATACAATTGTTTATTGTTAGTTCATGTTAATTCACAGTGCATTAACTAGTGTTAAGAGATTAACTTTTGATTTTAAAAATGTAGTAGTAAATATAGAAATGGTAATGGAAATGATTTTGGCCCTCTAGCCAAAAAAAAACAAGCAAAAAAAAAAAACCGCATGTGTGACAAAACAAGAACATTGTTTTGGTTGTGCTACGGTTCTGTGTAACTGTCCAGATGAATATGGTTATCCTACTGCTCATAAAAACATCTTCTACTCACTCACTACTAGGCTACTTGTCACGCTTTGAGTTTGTCTTTTCCGTTCTTGTCTGAGTTTCTAGATTAGTTTTTTTATTGTGTTAAAGGGCACTCACTCTCATGCCGTTCCACACCCGTAAGACCTTCGTTAATCTTCGGAACACAAATTAAGATATTTTAGTTGAAATCCGATGGCTCAGTGAGGCCTGCATAGGGAGCAATGACATTTCCTCTCTAAAGATCCATAAAGGTGCTAAAAACATATTTAAATCAGTTCATGTGAGTACAGTGGTTCAATATTAATATTATAAAGCAACGAGAATATTTTTGGTGCGTCAAAAAAAACAACAAAAAATCCAGTACAGACTCCAGCCCCTGACCAGAGTCCAGTACAGACTCCAGCCCCTGACCAGAGTCCAGTGAAGACTCCAGCCCCTGACCAGAGTCCAGTGCAGACTCCAGCCCCTGACCAGAGTCCAGTACAGACTCCAGCCCCTGACCAGAGTCCAGTGAAGACTCCAGCCCCTGACCAGAGTCCAGTACAGACTCCAGCCCCTGACCAGAGTCCAGTGAAGACTCCAGCCCCTGACCAGAGTCCAGTGCAGACTCTAGCCCCTGACCAGAGTCCAGTACAGACTCCAGCCCCTGACCAGAGTCCAGTACAGACTCCAGCCCCTGACTAGAGTCCAGTACAGACTCCAGCCCCTGACCAGAGTCCAGTGCAGACTCAAGCCCCTGACCAGAGACCAGTACAGACTCCAGCCCCTGACCAGAGTCCACTGAAGACTCCAGCCCCTGACCAGAGTCCAGTACAGACTCCAGCCCCTGACCAGAGTCCAGTGCAGACTCCAGCCCCTGACTAGAGTCCAGTGAAGACTCCAGCCCCTGACCAGAGTCCAGTGCAGACTCCAGCCCCTGACCAGAGACCAGTACAGACTCCAGCCCCTGACCAGAGACCAGTACAGACTCCAGCCCCTGACCAGAGTCCAGTACAGACTCCAGCCCCTGACCAGAGTCCAGTACAGTCTCCAGCCCCTGACCAGAGTCCAGTACAGTCTCCAGCCCCTGACCAGAGTCCAGTGAAAACTCCAGCCCCTGACCAGAGTCCAGCGAAGGCTCCAGCCCCTGACCAGAGTCCAGTACAGTCTCCAGCCCCTGACCAGAGTCCAGTACAGACTCCAGCCCCTGACCAGAGTCCAGTGAAGGCTCCAGCCCCTGACCAGAGTCCAGTGAAGGCTCCAGCCCCTGACCAGAGTCCAGTACAGTCTCCAGCCCCTGACCAGAGTCCAGTGCAGACTCTAGCCCCTGACCAGAGTCCAGTACAGACTCCAGCCCCTGACCAGAGTCCAGTACAGACTCCAGCCCCTGACTAGAGTCCAGTACAGACTCCAGCCCCTGACCAGAGTCCAGTGCAGACTCAAGCCCCTGACCAGAGACCAGTACAGACTCCAGCCCCTGACCAGAGTCCACTGAAGACTCCAGCCCCTGACCAGAGTCCAGTACAGACTCCAGCCCCTGACCAGAGTCCAGTGCAGACTCCAGCCCCTGACCAGAGACCAGTACAGACTCCAGCCCCTGACCAGAGACCAGTACAGACTCCAGCCCCTGACCAGAGTCCAGTACAGTCTCCAGCCCCTGACCAGAGTCCAGTACAGACTCCAGCCCCTGACCAGAGTCCAGTACAGACTCCAGCCCCTGACAAGAGTCCAGTGAAGGTTCCAGCCCCTGACCAGAGACCAGTACAGACTCCAGCCCCTGACCAGAGTCCAGTACAGTCTCCAGCCCCTGACCAGAGTCCAGTACAGACTCCAGCCCCTGACCAGAGACCAGTACAGACTCCAGCCCCTGACCAGAGTCCAGTACAGTTTCCAGCCCCTGACCAGAGTCCAGTACAGTCTCCAGCCCCTGACCAGAGTCCAGCAAAGGCTCCAGCCCCTGACCAGAGTCCAGTGCAGACTCCAGCCCCTGACCAGAGTCCAGTACAGTCTCCAGCCCCTGACCAGAGTCCAGTGAAAACTCCAGCCCCTGACCAGAGTCCAGCGAAGGCTCCAGCCCCTGACCAGAGTCCAGTACAGTCTCCAGCCCCTGACCAGAGTCCAGTACAGACTCCAGCCCCTGACCAGAGTCCAGTGAAGGCTCCAGCCCCTGACCAGAGTCCAGTGAAGGCTCCAGCCCCTGACCAGAGTCCAGTACAGTCTCCAGCCCCTGACCAGAGTCCAGTACAGACTCCAGCCCCTGACCAGAGTCCAGCGAAGGCTCCAGCCCCTGACCAGAGTCCAGTACAGACTCCAGCCCCTGACAAGAGTCCAGTGAAGGTTCCAGCCCCTGACTAGAGTCCAGTGAAGGCTCCAGCCCCAGACCAGAGTCCAGTACAGACTCCAGCCCCTGATAAGAGCCCAGTGAAGGCTCCAACCCCTGACTAGAGTCCAGTGAAGGCTCCAGCCCCTGACCAGAGTCATTTGCCCACTCTCATTGTCTCGTCATGTCTCCAGCCATTGTGGCCGAGCCTAGTGTCAAGGCCATGGAGGCCAATCCGCCATGGCCCCCTGAGTTACTTGCACTGTCCTGGCCCACTGAACTTTCGGCACCGCCCTGGCTTCCTGAACCACTGGCACCGCACTGGAGGTGTCCTGTTCTGCTAAGCCATGTCCTCGTCAGCCTCCAGGGTGCCCACCCTCCCATCCCTGTGGATGTAATATGGCGCAAGAGCGCCCCTTCTGGGAGGGCGGGGTACTGTCACGTTTTGAATTTGCTTGTTCATGTAAAAAGTACAGCCAAGATGGACAGTTCTCTTCCTAGTGGATCAGACACCTACGGGATCAAAGGCAGATATCGTGTGATTCACCCTTTTGTGCTGTGTTACTAATAAACATTAATCTGTTGTTTTTTAATGTAAATAAATAAAATGAACAAGACACCAATTCCATTCGAAAGACATGATTATCAATAATTTTTACTGTCAGAGAGTTTGGGAAAATCCACACATAATTTAAACATAAAAACATGATATCAGAGTTTTTTTTTTTTTTTAAAGAGAACAATATATCTGTCAGGGTTATGGTTTTTTTTTTATTCTTTTTGTGTTCATATTCTTATGTTTCCTTTCAGTTCAGTTCTCATTTTTTTTGTTTAGTTCTCCTTGTTTGTCACCTAGGTTACTAATTAATCCCACATGTATCTAGTTAAGTCCTCTGTGTATAATTACTTTGTTTTGTTCATTCTTTTGTCGGTTCTCATCCTTATCTAGAGTGGTAAGAGTTTATTCCCTTATGTATTCTCTTATGTATCTTGGATTACCTGCATCATGCAACTTCTTAATACCACCATATATGTGACGGAAGAGCCGACTTTCAACAATGAGTATTTTATGGACTGCTTTTCACAGAACGGCCGGTCTCTAGAGTATTATGTGTAGGAGTACTGGAACACTATCACAAGGCACACTGGGACGATGAAACTTTTAAACAGCAGTTCTGGAGTGGACCCAGAGATGACTTCCATGCCCTCCACAGAACCAGAGCCTGAGCCCCCTCCATCCCTGGAGACAGAGCCAGCCACAGTGTCCAACCCGGAGATCACCACATCTATCCCGAGGCTGGAGTCGATTGCCAGGTCCATCATGGAGTTAGCGCTGGTGAGACAGTCCACCATAGAGCCAGTAGAGAAGGGCTGGCTCATCAATTTCATAGCATAGCCAGCTCCATGGCTTCACTTTGGGCCTACAGACCTATTGCTCCACCTTGGCCAGTCAGCCCTTTGGCTCTGCCTTGGCTCTATGCTCCCTCAGCTCCACTGTGGTCCACCATCCCTCAGGCTCCACCGGGCTTCCCTGTCCCTCCGGCTTCACCTTGGTTCATCATCACTCTGGTTTTGCTGCAGACTTCCGGGTCTCCGGCTGCACCCCAGCCCTCCACCTCTTCAGCTCCTCCTTCCTTCCAGTTTCGCCTGGGTCCTCACTTGCTCCAGTGTCACCCCGTTCTGTCAGGCCTCCATCTTTGCCTTATCCACTCAAGCCTGCGTCATCGCCTAGGACTTTCTGGCCTGCGATGTCACTCTGGACCATCGGCTCCAAGGCTCCGTTAAGAGGTCCACAAGGGATCCATGTCTTCCTCGTCCTCCTCCAAAGACCCCCCCCCCACCATTCTACTGTCCGTTATGACGCCAGGATGCTTCTTGTGGGAGGGGGGGGACTAATGCCAGGGTTATGTTGTGTTGCATTGTGATTATGTTCATGTTCCTATCTTTCCTTTCTGTTCAGTTCTCATTTCTAAAGTTAGTAAGTTCTCCTTGTTTGTCACCTAGGTTACTTATTAATCCCACATGTATCTAGTTAAGTCCTCTGTGTATAAGTACTCCCTGTTTTGTTCATTCCTTTGTTGGTTCTCGTAATTATCTAGAATGGTATGAGTATCTTCCCTTGTGTATTCTCTGTGATTATTGTTATTAAAGTGTTTATCTTGGATTACATGTGTAATGCCACTTCTTATTACCACCATATATGTGACATCATGGTTGTTTAAACCAATGAGCATTAAGCTGTGTTAATAGATAATTGTGGCATCACTAGCCCATCATGATATTAAGCTTTCTTTATCAGGATAATGATACTGCATTAGTCGTGTCCCAGTCACTAATCTCTTCATGCACATGGGACCAAACTGGGACAAAAGTTTTAATGGGGTTGCTTGTAATCAAACCCATTAGCCTCTCCTTCGTTCATTGAGTTTCCTGATTGACACATAATGTTCATTTATTCCATATATAACGATCCCTTAATGCTGGTTTCCAGCCCCTTCAGAATGCTTATATTCAATTCTCATCAGACCTCTGCAGACAAGGTCTTGAGCCTAATTAATCAAATTAAAGAATCCATTCCTCAGCCTCTCCATTAATCAAGCTGTACTGTGTGATGTGAATATAAAGTGACCTTACTGGAAGAGACTCCATCAACCATCAAATCACAAACATGCTGCACGATATGCACACTCTAATACTTCTCTACAGTAAGTACTGTGACTGAGAAAAGGGCTACTTCAAAGGAACCCAAAAATAAAATTCTGGCATTGCTTACTCACCTGTATGATTTTTTCCCCCCTGAAACACAACAGGTCTCTATGCAATTATAATGAACAACAACTGAAGCTTTCAAGCTTCAAAAGCCACAAAGGTTCTTCCTGAGTTCATCCTTTTTCTTAAACCTTTTGCATCTCAAAAGTTTCTCTTGAGACAAAGACCAACAATGTTTCAAACTGTTCAAATTTGCAAGATACCAAAATCTGCAATCAAAAATCTGAAATTTCAGTATGAACTCAAACTCATATATACATAAGTATATATCGTCGGTCCCATAACTGTGGTTTTTCTCAAACTGACATATGAAATAATAATCTATTAAAAGTTTAATGGATAACCTTCAGAGAAAATCTAAAAATATATCTAAAGATATATCTAAAAAATGTATTTGCATCAGGTTTTTATGGCTCATATAGTAGTGAGAATATGGAGCTCATACTCAAGGAGGTAAAACACCTTAATTTAATACAGAAATATGCAATTTCGTTCAGTTTCTGATATTTATATGGCAGAAAAGTAAGATTAATTCCGATAGTTTGATGTAATGTACATCAATGAGTATAGTATAGCAGACTACTTACATAAAATGCATATAAATATCAATAATATTGTCTTAGTAAGATGATAAAATGCTTTTATGTAGTTTTTATTCTGGAGGGGAAACCATATAATGCAATGCAATACAGTGATGGTTGAGAGATGAACAAATAAACATTCCTCAAAAGCCTGATGTATCATATTTAACACTAATATTTTAACATAGATTTTTCTAAAAAATAATGAATAAGCAAGTAAACTGAAATACAAGTTTTTTCAGCAAAGTTTTGTTGATAATTTAGAGGCCTTCAAAAATTGTGTATCAAATATGATAAAGTAGGCTTTATAGGGTTAAATGGTCTTGCAGTGTAAGTATACAAACATGTAATGACTCTAATGTGTATAATGTGCATAAAAATGTTTAAAACAGCTGAAATAGAGTATAGCATGTCACACCGGAGGATATAGTCATTAGTCTGTGAGTTCTGAAGAAAAATGTAAAAGATTTCTCCTAGTCTCCTGCTACAATGGGGAACTCTAATTTCCACTTCAAATGACCAAAGTCTGAGCGGTCATGGTGGTAGTTTGGAAGCGGACACTGTTACTCTAATCTACACTGCACAGACTTTCAGACTTGTCTTGATCTTTAAACAAGCCCAATGTGATGTCCCTTTGTAGCTGAGCCATGTTCCACCGGGTCTGGCTGAACAGGGCGTCTCTTTGCAGGGTGTGAAATGTCTGGACTCTTCCTCTATCCCTGTCATAACTGGTGTGTCCTGATTCCCTCAGGCGCTGTCAGGCGTGCAACACTGAGTGGAAGAGCTCAGCGAAGACTGGCGCTCTCTGAGAAGCGTATCCAGCCAAGAGACCATCTGTCATAGCGAATAACTGCGTGACAGCACAAACACTGTCCTACCTCACTAAAACCCCGACTAGCGCAGAGAACTGATGGATATGAGGGCTTGGAAATAAAAGAACTGATCCAAACAAAACATTTCATGTCATAGTAGAAAGGAATGAGTGAATATAAAGCAAACATTATAGATTCAAGATGCTATACTCTCTTTGAAAGGCTAATCATTTGGGTGGTAAGTGGTTATATATCATGTCTAGGTTATCCAAATAGCTCATTTATCATTATTAGCAGGTATATCTGCTCAATTTACCAAGGACTTTAGTTAGCTAGTTAGCATGCTCTAGTTTGCCCCTACTGCCGTAACTACACCCAAAGAGCAAATAATGAGTGAAAATGACAGAATTTAAATAGCATACAGCATTTACTAGGGATTCATAATCTGCATACTGCCATATAAAATTTTCCTGATAATTTACTCACCTTCTAAGTGCCTTCGCCAAAACCGCATTTCCGTATTCTCCAAAAAGTTTACGCTGTATGTCCTACACCTTCCCTATTCTACTTACGGAAAAAAATTTAACTGCCGCTGCGTTCGTTTCGTAAGTTGATTAGGGATGGCGTAGGACATACAGCGTAAACTTTTTGAAGAATACGGAAATGCGGTTTTGGCGGAGGCACTTAGAAGGCGAACATTCGTTTATATAAAGCATATACATTTACATTTTTTTGTAACATTTTCGAAAATGACCGTTCGTTTTGCTAGATAAGACTCTTATTCCTTGTCTGGTATTGTTTAAAGCCCTTTGAAGCTGCACTGAAACTGTAATTTTGACCTTCAACCGTTTGGAGGCCATAGAAGTCCACTATAACGAGAAAAATCCTGGAATGTTTTCATCAAAAACCTTAATTTCTTTTCGACTGAAGAAAGAAAGACATGAACATCTTGGATGACATGGGGGTGAGTAAATTATTAGTAAAAGTTTATTTGAAAGTGGACTAATCCTTTAAGGTGAAACAAAATGCTAACCGCTAATGCTAAATTTGAACTCTGTATACAAGTTGGCAAGCTAGTTTGTGCATATTTTGTTGTGTGTTTTTGTCATTTTTTAATATCCATAATGTCTATATAGTTTGTATTTTTTTATTTCAGTTTAATTTTGGTTATTTTAGTACATCACGTTAAACTAAATGAAAATGAGAAATGTTGCCTTTGCAACTAGGCTAACTGAAATAAAATAAGTTTTTCATATATTTAATTTTTTTCAGTTAATGTTTATTTTAATTCAAGTTTAATTCATTTTTTTTTTATGTTTTCAGATTTTTTTAAAACTAAAATAACCCTGGTCGTGGGTTCTCTGAGAGACACACTTGTCTGTTTTTTACTTGTACTGCTGTGCTTCAAATCTACACTGCCCCCTCTGTTCATAAGCGAGTACTACAGTCTGTGGATGCACCAGGAAAACTACGATTCCCAGATCCACTGTCTTTCCTGCATGACGTCATGTTGCACGGATGAAAACAGTCGATACTATTTATTTCAATGCAAAAGACAGATTGCGTTTACAAGATTGATAGATATCTGTGCTAAAAAGAAAGCACCATCTGCGCGCAGCTGTAATACATTATCAGATCAATGGCGTTATCAGAGTGGCGTCTGTCTTTAAAGCTGGTGGATCAACCATCTCTTCCCAAGTCAGTGCTGCAGTTTCCAGAGACTGAACCTGGAGATGTTCCTCCCGGCGAGTATCGAGTTTCCACTCTCAAGCAGTTGGTGTCGGCACAGATCCCAGATGCCATACCAGATCCTGAGCTCATAGGTAACAAATAATAATACATAAGACTCATTCATAATATTAGGTAACACAGTATGGCAGCATTAATACCGTTACATTTGAAATGATTACTTGAATAAACTAGTTAAAATGAATAGAGTTTGTATTTATGCTATAATCTGATGTGGACCTCAAAGTCAAATTGAAACCGTTAAGGAGCTGTCCAGCCCGTTATTGCAAGCCTTTTTGCATGAATTCCTGTAGACTAAATAGTATTATTAGTGCTTATTTTATATTATTATTTTGTATTTGAAAGCAATTCATAGCGACAATAGTGATCAATTTCAATAACTATTTAGGTTAGATATTGCTTTGCTGATACTTACTATAATAATAGTAACTATTCCATTTTATAAAAGCAATAAGGTATTCGAGGCTAGTGCTGTATCGTGAATAAGTCATGGCTAACAACGACTTCGGCCGTGACTTATTCACGATACAGCACTAGCCTCGAGTACCTTATTGCTTTTATAAAATGGTTATCACACAATACAAATATTAAAGCCAAAACATGTATCAATGCAACGTTCATGAATTAAACTTTCACTAAAAGCCTTCCTTCCACCGGAAAAAATAGTCCCTGATCGTGAACAGCAACAGAAGTTACATTATTACGCCATTAGATGGCGGCAAAGACTGTCTTTATGAGTGTTTCTAAATACAGGTAATAAACTCGCTCACTCAATCTCTTTCTCACAATACTCTTCTACATAATACAGTAAGCTTCAATGAGAACTAACATTTGTTTACGTTGCTAAGAGTGGTTGCTAAGGGTGTTGTGTAGTGAGACACAGAACCGTTCGGTGAAGCGGTCATAGCTGTGTTTTATCGTGAATAAAACACAGCTATTGACCAATCAGAATCAAGGATAGGAACTAACCACCAATATATGCTAATTAATAATGGTAGTGAATTCTTTGGAATTCTGTGTTCAGATACAAACTATTCTAATGTGAATACTAATATTCCAACTGTTGATACCAGATCCAATTTTTCTGGTAACTGCTCAATACAGTAGTTCCCTATTTGTTTTCCTAGTCTCTATCTTAATAGTTACTAGTATCTATTCCAGGTACCTATTCATGACACACTGTCTATCCCAATTGTAAGTAGTAACATTTCTTTTTGCTTGTCATATGTAATGACTAGTCAGAATAGCTACTTTATAGTTTAATTGCAAATCTTACTAGTAGGATGCAATTTTATGGTTAAACAGTGACAGAAATCATGAGTTTTTTATTAATACAATTTATGTGAAATCACACATTATCAATAACTTATATAATATAAAATAAAGGACACATTATCTTAGGTTTGTATTGGAAGTCTATCAGGCAATTATATGTATTTGTCCATAACAGTGTGGAAATTAGTCTTTTGCTTAAAAAGTGTCTGTAATATATTACTATAATGCATTTATATATACACCAATCAGGCATATCATTATGACCACTGACAGGTGAAGTGAATAACACTGATTATCTCTTCATCACGGGATATATTAGGCAGCAAGTGAACATTTTTTCCTCAAAGTTGATTTGTTAGTAGCAGGTAAAATGGGCAAGCGTAAGGATTTGAGCGAGTTTGACAAGGGCCAAATTGTGATGGCTAGACAAATGGGTCAGAGCATCTCCAAAACTGCAGCTCTTCTGGGGTGTTCCCAGTCTGCAGTGGGCAGTTTCTATCAAAAATGGTCCAAGGAAGGAACAGTGGTGAACCGGCGACAGGGTCATGGGCGGCCAAGGCTTATTGATGCACTTGGGGAGCGAAGGCTGGGCCGTGTAGTCCGATCCAGCAGACGAGCTACTGTAGCTCAAATTGCTCAAGAAGTTAATGCTGGTTCTGATAGAAAGGTGTCAGAATACACAGTGCATCACAGTTTGTTGCGTATGGAGCTGCATAGTCTCAGACCAGTCATGTTAACCCTTGTCCTCTGCCAAAAGCACCAACAGTGGGCACGTGAGCATCAGAACTGGACCACGGAGCAATGGAAGAAAGTATCCTGCTCTGATGAATCACGTTTTCTTTTACATCACGTGAATGGCTGGGTGCATGTGCTTTGCTCACCTAGGGAACACATGGCACCAGGATGCACTATGGGAAGAAGGCAAGCCAGCAGAGGTAGTGTGATGTTTTGGGCAATGTTCTGCTGGGAACCCTTGGGTCCTGCCATCCATGTGGGTGTTACTTTGACATGTACCACCTACTTAAGCACTGTT
This sequence comes from Megalobrama amblycephala, assembly GCF_018812025.1. Classification (NCBI taxonomy): domain Eukaryota; kingdom Metazoa; phylum Chordata; class Actinopteri; order Cypriniformes; family Xenocyprididae; genus Megalobrama; species Megalobrama amblycephala. Next base: position 11,885,012 of record NC_063058.1, read on the forward strand.
GCAGACCATGTACACCCTTTCATGGAAACGGTATTCCCTGGTGGCTGTGGACTCTTTCAGCAGGATAATGCGCCCTGACACAAAGCAGAAATGGTTCAGGAATGGTTTGAGGAGCACAATGAGTGTGAGGTGTTGATTTAGCCTCAAAATTCCCCAGATCTCAATCCAATCGAGCATCTGTGGGATGTGTTGAACAAACAAGTCCCGTCCATGGAGGCTCCACCTCACAACTTACAGGATCTGCTGCTAACATCTTGGTGCCAGATACCACACCACACCTTCAGGGGTCTAGAGGAGTCCATGCCTCGACGGGTCAGGGCTGTTTTGGCAGCAAAAGGGGGACCGACACAATATTAGGAAGGTGGTCAGAATGATATGCCTGATCGGGGATATATATATATATATAATTCAAGTTATAACTGTATGACTTATAAAACTTACATATGTCCCTTTTATGATGGAATGTAAAGACACTTTCATGTTTTCAAAAAAAGAAAAACATTTTTGTTAAATTCTAGGAATGAATCCTAGATGAATCTTAACAAGATGGCAAACAGTTTTCCCATTATCTTCTATTACAGAATTAGTGTACTGTGGTAGAAAGTTAAAGGATGACTTGACTCTGGAGTCCTATGGGATTCAGTCTGGATCCACTGTGCACATCCTGAGAAAGTCATGGCCAGAACCCGTGATCCATCCCGGTGAGTCAAAGCAATCATATGTTCTTCTGTGGAACACAAAAGGAGACGTCAGGCAGAATGTTCATGCTGTTCTTTTACATACAACTGAAAGAATTTAAAGACAGAAACTGTGAAGCTCCAAAAAGTTCCATAAACATAGTCCAATATTTACTCCTCTATGTTCTGCTATAGAGCCAGTGGACAAGGTTGCAGCAGCGAGGGAGTTTCGAGTCTTGCAAGCAGCTCTTCACACCAGCACTGCTTACAGAGATTCGGTAGGTTGACTAGACTGTAGGTGAGCGGCATACCGATTCAGCGCTGACCATGAGTGTCTCTGCTGGTGGTTCTGGATGCTTGGGTACTTTTTCAAGTAGCTCTTCACCCGTTCCAGGTGTTTAAGATGCTAAACAACAAGGAATCCCTCGACCAGATCATCGTGGCAACACCTGGGCTGAGCAGCGATCCTGTGGCTCTAGGTACATTCAGAAGAAGAAATGATTTGTGATGTGAGGCGTGTTGAAGACTTACTTATGTTTATTGACTACTTTTTTAGGAGTTCTTCAAGACAAAGACCTCTTCATACAATTCACAGACCCAAGCATGCTTGACACGTGAGTGAGCATCATAAAATAAAAAGTAAAGTTAAATGGCTGCTTTTTCTTTATGAACCGCCCTGACTCATCCATAAAAATACTAATAAATTATTATTAGTAGTAATATTAATAAGAAAAATAAATCAATAATGTTATATGTAATGAATAATAATTATAATAATAATTATTATATTAATAATAATAAAACAACACAAGTATTAATAAATCAATGATGTTATTAACTAATCAATATTAATTATTTGTATTATCATTATGATTAGTATAAATAATAAAATATATATCAATACTTTTGTTATTGTTGCTAATAATAACTATTATAATTATATTGTTAATAATAATAATTGTAATAAAAAAGTGAAAATAAAAAAAATAATGTTATTAACTAATCAATATTAATATACCAATTGTTATTACTATTAATAATAAAACTAATAAATCAATAATGTCATCATTAATTTATATTAATATAATAATCAATTAACTTAATATATAAAATAATAATAATATCAATACTTTTATGTTATTGTTGCTAATAACAATTATAATTATTTTGTTAATAATAATGACAATAGTAATGCAAACAACAACAAAATAAATCAATGTTATTATCAGTTAACTAATCAATACTAATATAACAATTGTATTACTATTAATAATAAAAATATTATGTTTAATTTATTAATTTATATTAATATAATTATAATTAATTAACAATGTGTGTGTGTATATATATATATATATATATATATATATATATATATATATATATATTATTATTATAAAACAACACCACAAATAATAGTAAATCAATTAGGTTATTATTAACTAGTCAATGTTAATATAATAATAATAATAATAATAATAATGATAATAATAATAATAAAAAATAATTATTATTATCAGAAGTAGTAGTAATAATAATAATAATAATAATAATAATAACAATGGTAATAATATAACAATTAATAATACTAATACTTAATGTTATCATTAATTACTTTATGATAATTATAATAATAAAATAATAATAATAAATAAATAATATATTATTATTATTATTATTATTAAATTAACATTTTTAAAATAAATTATTTAGGTATAATTTATATTTGTCTATAAAACTAATTTTATGCATAAACAATCAAGTTTGTCCATTTTTGACTGGCAGTGAATGTCTATAAAATTTCATCAAAATGAAATAACTCCCTCCACTTCTGAAACGACTTTACTTTTTGGATAATGTCACGTTTCAGAAGTTAAAGGGGTTGTGAATGCCATATCGTGTTGACTTCCTGTTGAACCTTTGGTTTAACTACTCAAATATGACATTTGAATCATGTGCAGCACTTTGGGTTGAAGAATATTAAACCCCAGTCTTAACTGTGTCACCAGATTGGCCAATTCCCACCCGGCACTGGTAAATGCCATCATCCTGGTGTTGCACTCGGTGGCTGGCAGCGTGCCGCCCCAGCAGAGTGCCAGCTCCTCCAGAAATGTATCTTCAAGCTCTTACAGTGACATGCCAGGTGGGTGTCCATTTAAACACAATTTAAGTGAAAAATTGCCCACCATTAACATAATATGACAGATCATTTTTGTGATCCAATGTAGATTTAATGCATAAAACTTATTTTAATCTACAGGAGGTTTCCTCTTTGAAGGCATGTCTGATGATGAAGAAGATTTCCAGTCGGTTTGTTATGATTTACTGTTCTTCATTAAGAATATGTGCATTTACGATATTGGATCCTAAGCCTACTTTATCATCTGTAGGTGAATCGTGGTGGGCCGTCCACACTTGCTAGCGGTTTTGCCGGCATGAGGCCAGCTACGCTCGGTTACAACGGAGCCGTGGGCCCCAGACCCATCACTCAAAGTGAGCTGGCCACAGCTTTAGCCCTCGCCAGCACCCCCGAGAGCAGTGCTGTTACACCAACTACAGGAAACCAGGTACAGTAAGAACTGAATAATTGTTTTTAAGAATTTTGGGATATAAACTCATAATTGTGAGTCTGAATTGCAAGATATAAACAAAAAATTCAAACAAAATTTTTTTTTTTCTGTAGTGAAAACAAGCTTCCATATGTTTGAGTTTTGCAAACACTAATAAATGTTATGTCTGTGTCTGTGACAGGGTCCCTCTTCAGGAGTGTCCCCTATCCCTGCAGGCACTCCTATAACCAACGACTTGTTTAACCAGGCACTGCAGCAGGCCCTGCAGGTCTCCAGCATGTCCAGCTTACATGTGAGTAACCAGCAAAGATCCAGTGACAATATAGACCAGCATCATCATTATAGTTTCTATCATCAGCACTTCAAATAGAGATGCATACATTCTTCCAAACAGTGTTGGGGGAAGTTAAGTAATTTGTTACAATATTGCGTTACTCCCTAAAAAAGTTAAATTATTGAGCTACTTTTTTTGAAAAGTAATGTGTTATGTTACTGTTGCGTTTTTTTTTTTTCCCTCTTACCTGCTCTGGGCTTGCTTGTTTGACAAAAGTTCTATTTTTTGGTAAATGTTAAAGGTGCAATATGTAAGATTTCTGTCCGCTAGAGGTCGCTAGAGGCCTATTCAAAACAAAGGCGTAGTTTGATGACGCCAAGTTTGAGCGCGGAATCTTGGGACATGTGGTCTTCACATCACATCACGGTGGAAAACAATCCGGATAGGACTCGGGAAGAAATCATGTTCATGGATACGATTATTAACGTTACTGTAGTATGAAGCAGAGCAGGAGCGAGTGTTGTGGGAGCTGAACGAGGCCACTGGAGCGATTGCGCAACACATGCCTCACGAGCAGCGGGACTTTTATTATGACACAGTCACCGGTGCCGCTTCCTCTTTTCTGGTCATGAGCATGAGGTAACGCAGCTCTGTTTATCATATTAGATACATTTGAGTGTGTTGAAAATGATGTTATAACGTTACTCTGTGCGTTCGCTCGGTGGCTGCTGTGATACACTGTTACACACTGCAGTAAGATAGATCGATTTTAGAATATCATATTAAATGCTGGATGGCTTGTGTTGATAAATGGCATGTAATTAATTTTAAAACATACTGTATGATGGAGAAAAATAAAGCTGCATCTGATTATGCTATGTTAGCTACTTGACAAAATAGTGTTTTTCTCTGAGGCATGGTAAAGCATGGTAGTCAAAATCAAGAAAATTAGATTTAAACAATAAGACTAAATGTGTTGAGCTAAATAACAATAATTAGAGTTCTGTCTATAAATATATCAAAACTGTTGTTCCCTTGTCTATTAAAACATGTAAATATTAAAGCGTCTTTGGTGTTTACATAGCGGCGACTCATTTACATACAGGCGACTCCTCACACGTCCCGGAGCCTTGGATAAAATTGCAATTTTCTCACGATTTACAAATAGTTGGAAACATTTGGGATATTGTAAGTACTCAAGTGAACAAAATATATAACACTGGCCTAGTGTTTTTTTTTTTATATTTTACTGCAAAAACATTACATATTGCACCTTTAAGGCTCTTTCACACCAAAAGTGAAATGAATAAGCCTCAGGCTGAAGGAAATGCAAATTCCTGTCTGAACAGTAGAGGGCGCAGCTCAAACAAATCTTTCAACTGTGCTGCCATTCTGGACTGCAGAAGAATAGGATGCTGTAGAACACTCTTACTTCCACAATAAAAACTAAATGAAACACAAATGTGATATTTAACTAAAGTCATTTTTTATTGGTATGGTTGAATTGGATCATTGAAGGTCAGAAGCAAAGACATTGGTTAATAAAGTAAGATTAAATACAAAAGGTTTGTGTTATTTTGCATATTTATTTATTGCAGGTTTGCATAATATTCTAAATTAGCATTTCATTTTTATTCATTTAAAGGAATACTGAATTGTGCAAGTGAGATGAGTAAATGCATGTTCACATTTATGGTGTGTTTACACTTGTAGTTCGGTTCACATGGTTCGTTTGGTCCGGACACAAAAAAAAACCCCATTTAGTCCTGGTCCACTTAGCGTTCAGATTGGCATTTCTATCATCGAAATTAAAAGCACGGGGACACGTTCATAATCTGATTGGTCAGCGTTTATGGCGTATTGCCTATTTTGAGATGGCCTTACCGAACATCCCAAACAATGCTGTGCTGGGCTAAAAGCGCTCGCTATATGTGTGTAGCCAACATATGGTGGCATTTTGACCAGCTGAGAACTCGTGTAAGGAGTCAAAACACACAACCGATCTGCTGCGAGGAGACGCGGTTCTGACACCTGTTCCGAACTGTGATGAGCAACATCACGACTATGACAAAAAAAAACAACAACAACACTATATGCATGTGAGCATTCTGTCCTTTTTAGAGTCTCATCTTCCTATTTTTGGTTCGTTTACATGTCTTTGGTCTGTGTTGCGTTCATATATCATTCGAACCGCACCAGAGTTCGTTTGGAAGCGGACCGAGATCCATCTTCTCACTGGTCTCAGTTCGCTTGTTTGGTGCGCGCCAGAGTTCGGATGGCAGCGTTCACGTGTTCAAATGAACCACACTAAGGGGCCGTTCACACAGAACGCGTTTTTCTATTCCAATGCGCTACTTTCCCATTGTTTTTCTATGTAAACATGCGCTTGACGGACGTGCATGACCGTTACGCTCGCGTCTCGCGTCTTTTGCAGCGCCTCGCACATGAGCGCCGCGTTTTTAAGACGCCGTGTCAAGTTAAAAGAATTTCAACTTTTACATGCAGCGCCGCTCATCAATGTCAGTTCCAAAACAGTGGACCAATCAGAAGAACTCAGAGGCGGGGCAAGCGTTGCGAGCTTCTGTTTACAATAGCAAGTTGGCATGACAACTGTTTTATATGACTGCAACATGGCTCATTATTATCTTATTTTCTTTTTTTCCATGTCTAAACTTGTATCTGTCAATTCTGCTGTTTGCCTATTTCTATTATTTCCGTTATTGTCGTTATTGCATCACGTCTCAAAGGCGCGTCTCGAGACTCTCGCGTTCTATGCTGCGCTTTTTTTTAAAACCACTCCTGAGCGCTGCGTCTCGCGTTTTTAGACGCAAAGACGCGTTCTGTGTGAACGGCCCCTAACAGAGTAATCGCACCAGGGTTCGTTTTAATCGGACCAAACATGCCAAGTTCACACTTGTAGTTTGGTTCGTGTGGTCTAGACCATAAAGGAAAAAAAAAAACATTTAGTCCTGGTCCGATTAGCGTTCAGATTGTCAATTTTATCACCGAACCAAAAGATACCGAACCTAAAGGCATAGGGATACATTCACAAACTGATTGGGCGGATTTTATGACATATTGTTTTTTTTTTTTAGACGGAACTTACCGAACATCCAAAACAATGCTGTGTGCTGAGGTAAATGTGCTCGTTGTATGTGTGTAGCCAACATATGATGGTATTTTGTCCAGCTGGGAACTCGTGAAGAGCTTATAAAATGTGTAAAGGAGTCAAAACAGCGGCGGGAATCCATCCATCACATATCCGTTGCTTTCATATTCACGCGAACGGCGGCACAGTTCGAGTGCAACCGAACTCAGACCACCTCCTTCAGGTAGTCCCGGGTTCGCATGACAGCTTTTACATTAGCTTGCCCCGTTTCAAACTAAACTGCCAGTGTGATAGCCCCCTTACCGTGCGTTCACACCGCCGCCGGTGAGAGCATCAACAGTCGCCTTGGCCGCCCTGCCAACAACGCTGTACTGTTCGTTCAAACCGCCGCCGACGGGAGGGTCAAAGTAAATGACAAGTCGTGTCAACCAATCGGAAGCCTCTCAAGCGAGGACCTCTACATTCCAATTGGTTGCTGCCGAACCGCGTCATAGCTCATTACCATAAAGTTAACCTGATTTCAACCAAAGACTATAGAATAACACAAGACGTGTCACTCGTATTGTTTTGAATGGGAGAAAGTGTAACGCGCAATATGGCGGAATAAGTCCCGCCTTCTAAATAAGAGCCAATCGCCGACTGCTAAAGTCATCGCGTCACTTCAGCGGCCGTTAGAATCACCGGTTTCTATAGAAACAGTCAGACTCGCGCCTCAGAAGAGACGCGCATTTAGGTCTGCGCATGCGCATTAGCTTGAAAAATAATTTTTTTTGTCATGATTCGAGCGTTTAGAAACTAAATTTATGAGCCGGTTGTTGTTAGATTTCATTGGCGATTTCAAATATAAAATGTAATCGTAAGGTTGGCGAACAGTTTTGGAGAATTTGATGTTTCCCCATTCAAAGAGATTGCATGATGCCTAGGATGCCCGAGAGGCGTTTCAAAGATGGCCGCCGAGTGAAATGACTTGTCTTAGAGGGACTTTGTTTCAACTCTCCTCGACGCTCTCACCGTCCAAGACGCGCCGCGCCGCTCTCGCCGGAGCTCGTCGCCGGCTCTCATTGAAAATGAATGACTAGCGTCACTTTGACGCTCTCGCCGCCGGCGGTGTGAACACACAGTCTAAAACTACAAAAACCATCATGCTCAAACACCTCTGCATCCTCTCAACATGGTGACAGGAGAGCTGTCATTCAGTAAATGGGATAACAAAGTAAATTGCATTACTTATTTGAAAAGTATCTCAGATATTTTGTTGGACATTTAAAATGAATGCATTACTTTACTAGTTACTTGAAAAAAGTAATCTGATTACATAACTCGCATTACTTGTAATGCAATACTCCCAACACTACTTCTAAAGGCTGCTAGCACAGCTTGTTTTGCTCACATCTTATTTCTTTTTCTATGCATCTAAGTCCAAACACAATATGATTTTCCTTTCTGAAATATTTAGATTGTGTTCACACTTGGCAGGTTTGGTTCAATAAAAACAAACTGCAATTGCTGTTAGTGCGGTTCATTTGAATAAGTGTGAACGCTGATAAGATGGATCTCGGTCCACTTTCAAACGAACTCTGGTGCAGTTCGAAGGAAATATGAACGCAACACATAGACATGTAAATGAACAAAAACAGGAAATGATGTCACAAGATGCGAACCTTAAAAGGATGGAATGCTCAAGCGTACCTGCTGTCTCGTCATACGAGCTATGTTGTCCATCACAGTTCGATACAGGCGTCGGAAACATGTCTCCTTTGCAACAGATTTTCATTTGTGTGTGCGACATTGCTTTTTTGACTTCTTTATACATTTTCTAAACTCTGTGAGTTCACAGCTGGTAAAAATACCATCGTATGTATTGTACACACATAAAACGAGTGCATTTAGCCCACAGCATTGTTCCGTCACAATTTTTTTGTTTGCTTGTTTGTTTTGTACCTTTTAGGTTTGGTCTACAAAAAACAGTGTGAAAGCTAAGTGAACCAGGACTGAATGTATCATTTTCTTTTTTGGTCCGGATCAAAAGAACCAAGTGAATTCAACAAGTGTGAACACAACCTTCTGGAGTGACTCTCTTTCATAATGTGTGCAGAATCAGTGGCAGTCGCAGCTCCAGCAGCTGCGGGACATGGGCATCCGTGATGAGGAGCTCATCCTGAGAGCCCTGCAGGCCACGGGCGGAGACATCCAAGCTGCCCTGGAGCTCATATTCGCTGGAGGCGCACCATGAATCAGTTCTTTTAAGCTAAACATTCTAATGATGTTACAACCAAGGGTCCCTGCAATCAAAGGCAGATTTACCACTATATATTCAATGTTTTAACTACCTGTGATATATCTTTAACTTATATTTAAGTTGTACTTTTCAATATGTACATTGAATGCGGTGCTATCAGCTGACTTTTTTCTCAGATAATAGATATAATTCTGACTTTTTTTCTCACAAGAGTGAGTTTATATCTCACAATTCTGAGAAAAAAAGTAATAATTGCGAGGGGAAAAAAGTCTGAATCTTGAGGGGAAAAAAGTCGCAATTACCTTCTTTTTTTTTTTTGTTTATTCCGTGGCAGAATCAAGCTTCCATATTTGAGGGCCCACGCTACAATATATCATATTTGTACACTCCTGCGGTGTTAACTGTTAATGTACTGTGTTTGTTCAGCTATTATCCTGGCAAATATTGATAGCTAAATGCTAAATTTTGCCTGTTCAGACAATCATTGTTATGTTTTGATTTGTCATTTATTAAAATGTTCCATGAATACCAAAAAATTTGTTTCACTGTCTGTAGTTGTCTGTAAGGATGAAAGTCAGCATGGAATGGAAATTCATCTATTTTCTAAATGCATCTTAATGATCTTATTGTAAATGATTCATCCATGCATGTTGCTTTCTCTTTTTTTTTTTTTCGAAATTGTAATTTTTAATGAATGTTTGGAAGCCCTTTTCTCCCATATGCTTCTGTAAATCATAATTATGACATGAGAAGTTGAAATTATGACATACTAAGACATAATTATGACATAAAAATTCGAAATTATGACAATAGAAATTTTGACTTATGTTTATGCATTAGGTCAGTGTGCGGAGAGTAGGTGGTCTTTTGTGCTGTTCAAACACATTCGACCAGCTTTTACACTACGAAAGCAATCTGTTTTCGACTACCTCTGGAAGTGGTTGAAAGTGGACAAGCTCAAAACATTTTAGACCTCGTTTACACCTGTATTTAGCGTCATCCACTTGTGATCCAATCAACCAAAACGCATCGTAATACCAGGTGTAAACAGGACCTTAGTGTCATAATTCGACTTTTTATCTCATAACTGTGACTTTTTTTTTTTCGACTTCTTATCTCATAATTACGACTTATACTGAGTTGAAATGATGACTATCATAATTTCAACTTTTTAAGTTTTAATTATGATTTACTTGCATATTTTAGCTAGGCTTCCATAAAAATGTCATATCTTCAGAGAATGACAGACTTTGTGACGGTAACGGTGATACAGTTTAGATAACATTTTAACTGTTGACTGACTGATAAACAAAGATCAATGAAAAGTCCAACGACGATGTCGAAGATTCAAATTGAAGCGTTTATTAAAACTAAGTAAACTCAGGCAATTCACACAGATATGAGACGGCATGCAAGCACAAACAATACCAGACAAAGACTCTTATAGAGTGCCTCAGGGATGACGCGTTTTTGTAGGCAAAACCTGGAAGCGAGTTAGCATTTTAGGACTTCCGGTTCCAACGCCGTAAAGTCAATGGGTTTTTTGAATGGGTTTTTGCTAAATCGCCTGAAATAAGGTCTGTGGTAAACAAAGCCTCTAAATACTTTCACGTTTTGATCTATGACATAAAACACACCAGTTATAACCCACTTGTGATTTTTTAAACCTTTACTGTGTCTTAAAAACGGCGGTTGCTAACAAATTGCTAAAAGGGACTACTTCCTTTGGCAGGGACTTTAGACGTCATCATGATAAACAGGACATTTGGACAGCATTTCTCATGAAAAAGTGGATAAGTATTCATACACAGCACAGATCATAATCAGTGAGCATGTTTTTAAATAGAGTTGTTTTCTAAATAAAGTTTGAGGACGCTTGGTGGTGACGACGTTGATCCGCGACCATGGTGTGCTGTAGTCCGTTTATAGCCTACTGTTAGCCTTTTATATCTGACGACTTTATTTAGGCTTCAAAATCTATAAATGTTGTGTTCACTTGTAAAGATTATCTTGACAGACAAAACGTGTAAGTGTCATAACCCTTTGTTAAACACAGAGCTTATTTTCTGCGATTTTCCAAAAGTCTATGGGAAAAATGAATAGGCTTTCAGTGGAGGGAACCCGTGCGCCGCTAACTTCCGGGTTGGCCTACAAAAACGCGTCATCCCTGGGGCACTCTGTTAGGGACGTAATGAGAAACCATGACAACTAATGAATAATATTTTACATATGTAACATAGGCTGATGGCAACAAAGGAAACATAACAAGAGTCCATGAAAATTAAACTAAAGCTAAACTGAACATATTGGTGACAGAACGCCCCCCTCTGGAAAGGCGACGTATAACAGATCGACAGAGGACGATGGGGCTGGTGGGGGGCTGGGAAGAACCAGTACTAGGCATGAGGAACTGGGCAGAGCAGACAGCTGAAGGACCCCTGGAGGATCTGAAGGTTGAAGGAACCAGGGAAGAGGCGATGGCAGGGATGGGCAACTTTGATAATGACAAGGGCCAGCATTTTTTCCCTTTATACCAAGGGGCCAGATTACTAATCCACATGGACACATTGTACATTTAATTTTATATTTTATTCAATTTCCTCTTTATTGAGGGAACTCAATGTACAATTAATACAATGTGTTTTTAAATAGTTTGTTAAGTGTAAAACTTGTGAAATTATGCAAATTTAAATGGGCAACTACATTGTTAATTGACAAGGAAAATAGATTTGCAACAAACAAATGTACACAGGCCCTATTTTTGATTAGTAGCCTAGAGAACATTCTCAGAGAACAGTTAAAAGCACATATTCAAAAAACAGACAGAAATAAAAGTTATTAAATATAGCAATAAAAATACTGAATATAAGAACAATTCATGGCATAAATTTCCATACCATACCACCCCCCAAACACATTCATTTATAGATCAGTTTAGACGACGTTCCCATTGTCAAAAAGTCTCAATGAGAAACTTGTGGCCTCTCCTGCTGGTGCACAATTGAATCAATGTCAATCTAAAAGTTTGTACAGCCAACTTGCAGTAGCTGATAGAGCGTGTCATCTATTAGCCTGTTTCTCTCTTTCGATTTGACGTGCTTCATCGTTGAGAAACTACTTTCACAAATGTAAGTGCTGCCAAACATGCTTAGCATCAAGAGTCCAAAATCTCTAGGGAGGGGAAAACAGGACTGAGGTAGCAGTTTCCAAAATTCAAGCCCCCTCTCATTGCACGAAGTTCGCAGAGTTCTAGCTGCATCTCTCCAGGCTGCTCACTGAGAGCCGCATTCAGAGGGTCTGTGAAGAGGTCTATGCGAGGCTGCGTGACGTGAAAGTCCTGGAAGCGAATTTTGAATTGCTCTTGTAGACTTTCGTTTTCTTTTCTGTACTTGGCAAAAAACATCTCGCATTCGGGAGCATCTTTGTGCATCTCCTCGCAGGCAGGGAAGTGTGTCAAATTTACAGAATCGGATGAAAAGCCGTAGTGAAAAAGATTAAGTTTACGTTGAAAACCATTCATATGGACATAGACGTCTGAAACAGTCTGAGACCAACCTTGTAACTGTGTGTTCAGATTATTCATATGCGCAGTTATATCTGTGAGGAAGGCCATATCGCACAGAAATTCCGGATCCCGTAGTTTGCTGCAGTAAGCACTTGTGTCTGACTTAATATTGTCCTCCAGAAACACTTGGATTTTGGTTCGCAGCACAAAGAATCTTTCCAGACACTTCCCACAGCTCATCCATCTGATGTCAGTGTGTATCAGTAAATCTCCATAAGCAGCACTGACTTCATCCAAAAAGGCAGTAAACTTCCTGTGATTAAGCGCCCTATTTCCACCTTGAATAAGATTAGTGACTTTCGTCACTACATTCATGACATGGCTGAAGTCCAGAATCTTTGCACACAAGGCCTCCTGTAACAAAGAAAACTGGTTAATACTCACTTTGCAGAATATTTCATTTTATTTAATTTCATGAAATAAAAAAAATAAGCCTACTAACCTGATGTATTATGCAGTGCAGTACTGGACGGTTAAATCCACTGTTTTGAAGAAGCCCAGCGAATCCAGATTTTGTTCCTTGCATTGCTGGTGCTCCATCAGTAACAACAGCAGACAGTTTAGTAAAGCCTCCGTGCTCATTCACCACATTATCCACAACTTTAAAAATATCCTCACCCTTAGTGGTGTCATGTAATGAAACCATCTTTAACAGCTCCTCTTGAACATCAAAGTTCTCTGTGATCATTCTTGCAAAGATCAGGAGCTGACTGACATCAGTCACATCTGTGCTTTCATCCAGCGTGATAGAAAAGTATTTGCAATTTTTCATTTCATGTTTTAGCTTTTCTTGGACTTGACATTGAATGTCAGATATTCGACGTGTCACTGTTCGGCGGGACAAAGATACAGATTCAAAATTCTTGGCCATTTTCTCATCTCCAAATGCTTTAGCCATTTCAATTGCACACTGCTTTACAATTTCACCCTCTGATAACGTCTTTTTCACAAGTGAAACGGCATAAGATGCTTTCAGTGATGATTCTTGCACCGTCATGTATTTGGCAAAAAGGTTTTGCTGTCCATGTATTTTACCCTTTAAAGGTGCCATCGAATGGAAAATTGAATTTACTTTGGCATAGTTGAATAACAAGAGTTCAGTACAAGGAAATGACATACAGTGAGTATCAAACTCCATTGTTTCCTCCTTCTTATATAAATCTAATTTGTTTAAAAGACCTCCGAAGAACAGGCAAATCTCAACATAACACCGACTGTTACGTAACAGTCGGGATCATTAATATGTACGCCCACAATATTTGCATATGCCAGCTCATGTTCAAGGCATTACACAAGGGCAGAACGTCTGGATGTGCACAGCTGAATCATCAGACTAGGTAAGCAAGCAAGGACAACAGTGAAAAATGGCAGATGGAGCGATAATAACTGACATGATCCATGATATCATGATATTTTTTGTGATATTTGTAAATTGTCTTTCTAAATGTTTCGTTAGCACGTTGCTAATGTACTGTTAAATGTGGTTAAATTTACCAATGTTTATTACTGTATTCACGGAGACAAGAGCCTAGGGCTGGGCGATATATCGCATGCGATTGTCACACGCATTTCGTCAGTAAAGCCGGTTCCCTGATTACCGCTAAATCGCCATCACCTGCTTTCAAATGGAGCAGCATTTAATAGACAGAGCCGTAGTTCACTGATAAGCCACGCAATATCGCGTTCACTATCGCAGATGAATCGCCTTCGATAATGAACGCGATAATGAAAGGGAACCGGCTTTACTGACGAAATGCGCGTGACAATCGCATGCGATATATATCGCCCAGCCCTACAAGAGTCGTCACTATTTTCAAGTTTAAACACTTGCAGTCTGTATAATTCATAAACACAACTTCATTCTTTATAAATCTCTCAAACAGTGTGTAATGTTAGCTTTAGCCCATTAGCCACGGAGCACTATCAAACTCATTCAGAATCTAATGTAAACATCCAACTAAATACTATACTCACATGATCTGATGTATGCATGCAGCATGCATGACGAACACTTTGTAAAGATCCATTTTGAGGGTTATATTAGCTGTGTGAACTTTGTTTATGCTGTTTAAGGCAAGCGTGAGCTCGGGGGCGGGGAGCGTGAGGAATTAAAGGGGCCGCAGCCTGAATCGGTGCAAAGTTAATGATGCCCCAAAATAGGCAGTTAAAAAAATTAATTAAAAAAAATCTATGAGGTATTTTGAGCTGAAACTTCACAGATACATTCAGGGGACACCTTAGAATTATATTACATCGTTCAATGGCACCTTTAAATCGGAGATGAGAGCAGATTTAAATTAAAGTCCTTCATTACCGATTTTTTCTAAACAAACCAAACACATTGGTGCCTTCCGGAACTCTGTAAAAAGATAATAGGTCTGCCATCTTGACTGGAAACGATTTTCGATTTTCAGTGTCAATTTTTCTTTTCTTTTTGCTTCATTTTGTTGAACATTCACATTTGCACACACAATCCTACTCTGCTTTAAGTACAATGGTGATCGGCATTCGGCAGGAACTAGCGCCCTTTCCAGGTTGGAGAATTAACATCCTAATCTGATATGATACGCCCCAGCGGGCCGTATTTAATGATACAGCGGGCTGTATATGGCCCATGGGCCACCAGTTGCCCATCTCTGATGTAGGTGGAAGCCCAGAGCAAGGGTGGTACAAGGGCCCACGGCAGAATCAATAGTGGGAGGAGCCACGTGGAGTTAGCGGCTGCCAGCGAGAGATCTGGAGACCTGGGCAAAGCTGAGGTAATGACAGAACCAGACAACACCGTAGGATCCAGAGGCCTAGGCGGAGCTGCAGTATGAGCGCTTGAGGTGAAGCCAGGGTGCCGGGGGATTGAAGTGACTCCAGTGCAACCGAGGACCAAGACGGATCCGAAGGGAAGACGGAGCCTAAGGGGTGGAGTGATGAAGCACAGCAAGAGTCCCGGAAGTCCGTGGTGCAGGCAGAGCGACGTCTGACCAAGGTGGAACCGGAGGGATGAGGGAGCCCAGTGGAGCCGTGAGGACAATGGTCCCAGGTGGATCCGACTGGTCGATGGGCCAAGGTGGAGTTTCGGGCATGGTGGCCCAAAGCGAAGCCAGGGAATCCAAGGCATAGCTGGTGCCCAGAAGCTCTGAGGCAGATACAACTTGAATGGTAAATCCAATGGTGGAGCGAAGGGACTGAAGGGCGCCAGTGAAGGCGGGACCGAGGGACAAACTAGCCTAGGCAGAGGAGGTGGGAGAGGGAAGTGGGGTGGGTGTATTATCCTTAGCGATGAAGACTTTGAGCTGGGCAGGACCAATGGCGAAGATTGCATTGAGCTGGGCAGGAACAGCAGTGATGAAGGCTTTGGGCAGGGCAAGGCCAGTGGAAAAGCAGTCTTAGATCTAGACAGGACCAGCGGTGATGATGGCTTTCAGCTGGGCATGACCAGTGGAGAAACAGTCTTAGAGCTGGACAGGACCTAGTGGTGATGAAGGCTTTGGGCAGGGCAAGGCCAGCAGAGAAACACTCTTAGAGCTGGACAGGACCAGCGGTGATGTAGGCATTTTGGGCTGGGCATGACCAGCAGAGAAACAGTCTCAGAGCTGGACAGCGATTTTCGGTTCCGGGACAGACGTGGCTGCATGCTCTGGCTCTGTTATGGGCATTGGAATTGGCTCAGGGTCCTTGGAAGATGTCAGCGTAGTCTCCAGCTTTGCGGTGGGCTCAGGCTACTTTCCTGCCATGGCCAAGTGCTCGGTATCTGCAATGGCCATGAACACTGGCATTATCTGAGGGTAAGCGCACTGCAGACATCAGAGGTTCGCCTCTCTCCAGGTTCCTTTCTCCATGTTAGGTAATTCCAGGGGACTATAATAGTTTGCCCCGTCCGTTACAGAGACTTTAATGTTTCATCATTAAAGTTTATTTTTACAGACTGTTGACAAAAGCAGGCAGAGTATTCCAGGATGGAGAGGTTATCGTGGGCTAATTCACAGAACTTGGCTGCACAATTCATCTTCTTTTTGGGTCTGGTATTCTGTCACGATTTAGTCCGATGACAATGAAAAGATTCAAACTGAAGCGTGTATGTTAGAACAAAGTAAACTCAGACTATCCACATAGATATGAGACAATGCGCAAGCACAAACAATACAGGACTAAGGGGCTGTTTACACGACGCTGTTTTCAACTAAAAACGTAAAACTTTTTACGCGTTTTGGCCATTCATTTACACAACAACGGCGTTTTGGGTACCTAAAAAAATGCGAACTTTTGAAAACGTGTTTCAAAGTGCAAGTTTTTAAAAACGGTCTCTGTGTAAACAACAAAAACACAAATCTGTGAAAATGATGATGTCATGCACATGCGTATTACATGTTCAGTTTATAGTGTTTCATCGCCATCTAATGGCCTGACAGCAAAATACAGCATTTTTAGTCATTTTCATGGATCCATGTGAATAAGGATCATTTTGACAATGGTGCTGTCTGTATGCGGAAAACTGAAAAGGAAATCTTCTCCGTTTTAAGCATATCATTGTCATGTAAATGTACCCTAAGACTGAAAACAAAAAGGGGCTAAAATGCACATTGCTGATTAATCAAAATACAAATCAGTGTGCTCTAATTAGAGACATAATGAGAAACTATGATAAACGTACAAACAGGAACATAGGCTGATGGCAACAAAGAGAAACATAATAAGAGTCCATGGAAATAAAACTAAAGCTAAACTGAACATAATGGTGACAGTAGCACACAAATCAACTTCAATAAAATAAATATCAAAGATACAAGTACAAATTTATTATTTATATATTGTAGTAAAGCATACTTTCTAAATTTGAAACAAAAGTAGTGATAGTTTGCATTTAACTGAATATCAATCCATATTTCATGATTACACCTGTTATTTTATTCCTTGTAAAATGTTTTTCTAAGCAACATGTGTCACTACACAAATAAAACCAAAAGCACAGTTATATTAATAAATCACAAAAATGACCATAATAATAAAATTAATATAAATATTACATCTACATTAAATACAGTTCAGAACAAAGCCAATATTCAGTTCAGTGTTGTCAATTGCTTGAGTGCAGTTTATTTGCTTTGGAGGTATAAATGAAAGTAAATAATAAACAACAATTTCCCCATAACAAAACTAGAACAACTTTATTATATTACGTCAGTGTTCTAAAATTATTATTTTATGACAGGATATGTCACTTTGGTCAAACTATCTAGTCTATATAAGGCATTTATCATCAGTTTCAATAATCTGTTAGGTTTTTATGGGCTTAATGTTTATCGGTGAACTTCAGAACCAAATAAGGAACTGTATGTGTGAACTGGTACCCTATAGGACAATGACCAGGTTAAACGTCTTATAAAAGCCTTTGCCACAGGTTGTTTTCAGACATATTCAGCGATTCCAGTTTCCATTTTAGAGGTATAAAATGGCCAACACAGAGTCGGGTCCTTTACTTTCTGTTCATCCTTCAAGTTGCTTGGTTGATGAAAAAATCGAGGTAGAAGTTAAGCACTTACCTGCCGATTCCAAAATCACTCTTCACGCGCTGATTCACTCTGACGATGGAGACGATTGGGAAGCGTTCGGCCATTACAACAGTGACTCTTCAGGGACAGTTAAAGGTACACTACTTCATTTTCATTTTAAACTTGCATACAGTCATTCTGTTGTGTCTTTTGACGCATATATATATATATATATATATATATATATATATATATATATATATATATATATATATATATATTATATATATATTATTATTTTTTTTTTTTTTTTTTTTTTCACTGAATTACTATTACACAGTTTCCAGAGATAAAAGTCTTGGTGGGACATTTGAGGGAGTTGAAGACATGGGTCTGCTGTGGAGCATGAGACCTGTTCCTGAAAGTAAACCAGGTCGCCGGTAAGTAAATAAAGAGAGAGAAATTGATAAGCAACCGCACCACCCTTGTTATTGCGTGCTTTTACAGTCTATGGCATGAACCTATTATTTAAAGGGACAGTTCACCCTAAAATTAAAATTCTGTCATTGTTTACTTCCTACATGTTGTTCTAAAACTGTATGTATAGCGTTATTTTACTGTCAAATGTCGAGAGCACATTATTGTGACGCGAGAGCATATCAATGTAATGCGCGAGCGCAAATCTGTCTGCTCGCGCGCGGATTTCCTTTGCTCTCGCGCAAACCTGGACGCGCACTTTCAAATATACAGTGCTCTCTTATGAACTGCCTCTCCTCTCGCTCAAATATTGCGTGTGCACGCTCAAACTGTTTCCTGTGTGCTCAAACGTGTCCTGCGCGCTCAAACTGCACCTGTACGCTCACGAGTCTCTCCCTGCTCTTGCAGAAATTAATATGCTTTTGGATTAAACGCTGTCAAAAGTTATCAACCAATCAGAAGAGAAGACTGATCCATGAAAATGATACGTGGAATCTTATTGGCTGAGAGTGAACTGCGCCTGGAATTCTTTCGACAAAAATTTATATTTCATTTCTTTACAATTTAATAATATTTATCAAATGTAACCTATAACTGCATCACATTACAGGTCAAACCCCGATTTATCTAAACAAACAAACAAAAAATGTTTCTTAAAGTTATTGTGGTCATACGTTTTGTGCTGAAATTTATATAAAAAATAGGTAACATTTTACAATAAGGTTTTTAATGTATTATCTAACATGAACTAAAAATGTGCAATACATTACTGTAATTACTAATCTTTGTTAATGTTAAAAATACAGCTGTTTGTTGGTTGTTTACTTCACAGTGCATTTACTAATGTTAACAAATACAACTTTTGATTTTAATAATGTATTAGTAAATGTTGAAATTAACATTAACAAATATTAATAAATGCTGTAGAAGTGCAGTTCATTATTAGTTAATTAGTTCATTATTAGTTTAACTGCATTAATATTTAATGAAGTTTAAATAATGTTAATGAAACCTTATTGTAAAGTATTACCAACAAATATCTTCTGATTTAAGACCGAACAAGATCAGGGTCAAATCATCATTCCCTTAATACTTAAAATGTGGAGCTCACACATACCACCATAGTCAATGAGGTCTGGTATAAAACATGACATACAAAAATACTTAAGCTCTTATGTATGCACAATTAATCAAAAGAACGCAATCTTATTCTTAAATGACAACGATTCAGTTATGTCTATTAAACCTCTGAAATTACGATAATACAGGAATATTTAAACCTGCTTTTGAATTGCCGCTGAAAGCAGTGGTCATGTAAGCTATATGTTTTAAACCGCTTCACAAAGTATTTTCAACAACACACTATTGCTACTTCTGTGTTGCAAACATTAAATAATAATGCAGGTATTGCAATAACAATTTATAGTCCGAATATACACTGATTTCAGCAATAAATGACCTTTGAAACTAATGTTATTACACTGTTCTGCCAGTAGGTGGTGACCAGTGACTGTTAAAATGTATTTGATGTATCAGAATCATTCATTCAAGAAATTTGTTTAAAAACACTGGACGAAACATGTCTTCATTAATTTCAAACGATATTGTAATTAATTCATTTAAATTAATACATATTTTTCAATAGGCTTTATAACATTTTACACATTTCTAAATAGACTGATTTATAACATTAAATTAGTTGTTTAATCTTTTGTTTTTAATTAATGTTTAATTTAATGTTTTGGTCCATGATATTGGCTAATATGATGGTTTTGGATAAATCATTCAGTGGGGTTTGTCCCGTAATGTGATGGAGTTAGAAAAACAAGCTTATTAGTATAGAAAACATCCAAGCGCCCCATTCCAAGCCATTTCTAAGATATGACCTGCATTTTGATTAATATGATTAAATATTATTAAAATGTAAAGAAATGAAATATCCATTTTTGTCGAAAGAATTCCAGGCGCAGTTCACTCTCAGCCAATAAGATTCCACGTATCATTTTCATGGATCAGTCTTCTCTTTTGATTGGTTGATAATTTTTGACAGCGTTTAATCCAAAAGCCAAATTAATTTCTGCAAGAGCACGGAGAGATTCGTGAGCGTACAGGTGCAGTTTGAGCGCGCAGGACACGTTTGAGCACACAGGAAACAGTTTGAGCGTGCACATGCAATATTTGAGCGAGAGGAGAGGCAGTTCATAAGAGAGCACTGTATATTTGAGAGCGCGCGTCCAGGTTTGCGCGAGAGCAAAGGAAATCCGCGCGCGAGCGGACAGATTTGCGCGAGAGCAAAGGAAATACGCGCGCGAGCGGACAGATTTGCGCGAGAGCAAAGGAGATCCGCGCGCGAGCAAATCTGTCCGCTCGCGCATTACATTGATATGCTCTCGCGTCACAATAATGTGCTCTCGACATTTGACAGTAAAATAACGCCATATGTATGCGGTTTATTTTTTTTCTGAGGAAAAACAAAATGAGAACTGTATCAATTTTGCCTGTGTAAATTTGCTGTAAAAGGTGATGGCTCATTTCACGTATTCTAATTTGAATTGACAGATTTCGGAAGAACAATGTCCAGACACCAGTTAAAGTGGTGTTTTCCGTGCATGAAGGACACCTTGATAAGGGCTTCAAGCATCGCACACCCCTCACATCAGCTACTGCTGAACGCTGGTATTTGACCCCTGATGTCCAAAGGGTTGAAGTCGCGGAGCGTGGGATAAAGGGGACACTCTTCATTCCTCCAGGTATGAATTAATGATTCAAGATGTTGTCTTATTTGTCTTATTTTAATTAGAATTGATTTTAATTGTATATTTAAATTGTATTTTAAAATTTTGTATTTTTATTCATATTTAGCTAATTAAAATACTCTAAATATAAAATAATAATAAAATAATATAAAAAAATAAGCTACATATAGGCCTAATAATATGCAAAATTGTTCATTTATTATTAAATGTTATTATTTAACAGTCATAGACAGCATGCAGTCAGGATATAAATGAAGTTTAAATACACCTCAGTGCTATGAAGGATTCAACTCAAAACATTCAGAAACAGCACATAAAACATGTATTTTTCTTGTCTGACAAGAGAAGCATTTATTTTAAAACCAACCTACCCTGTAACCTTGTATATTTAGATGAATGTAAATCAATGTACTTTCTGTCTACATTTATAGAGGCTTAAGGGACTCCATTTATATGCATGTGGTTTTGTAATGCAGGTTCTGGACCCTTTCCTGCCGTGCTGGACCTTTGGGGAGGGCAAGGGGGTCGTGTTGAGTATCGTTCAGCGCTCCTGGCTTCCCACGGCTATGTCTCACTGGCCCTGGAATACATTGGGATCCTGAATGCTGCAGGAGAACTTCAGCATGTGGACAACACCTACTTTGAGGTACATGTGTGCTGCAAAAAAAAAAAAAAAAAAAAAAAAAAATATATATATATATATATATATAATTATCCCAGAACATATCATTATTATTTTTAATGTTTTAAAGAAGTCTGATTTGATACTCATTAATGTGACCATGTGTTAACGCTGAAGTGATAGTAAATGATTAAATTAAATGCTAAAATGGATTAAAATGAATTTTACATCTATTTAAATCAATAATGCAAAATTTTGCAATATCTCACACAATTTTATTCACACATTACAGTGGTAAAAAAAATAAGGTATATACTGTAATATACACCTTAAAAGTATTTAAAGCATGTCACATCATTTTTAGACTGCCTTCACGTTGCTAAAAAAACACCCCAAAGTTTGTCCTGACAAAGTGGCAGTGATGGGGATGTCATTTGGGGTCTCTGTAACGCTGGGTTTGACGGCATACTCAGAAATTGTAGAGGTGAATGCATCCTTAAGTTCCCATTTACATCAATACATTGGAGATTTGATGCAAATTCAATGATGCAATGTATTTAATTTGTTTTCTGTTCTTTGATAACAACTTTTCAGCCCAAGTGTGTGGTTTGTGTGAGTGGGAGTCATATAATGCCGCTTAAAGGATCTTTGGCGGATGTCTATGCAGCACTGCAACAGTAAGAAACACAATCTTTCACAATCTTACAGGCATGATTAGGATGCATTACGTTATACAAACTGCCTATGTTAATGATTAACTGATAACAATTGTCATTTTGTCAATGCCAAGGAACGTAGACAAAATCCGCTATGATGAAAAGATGAGAATAATTTGGCGGGATCTGTTGTTGCCAATACCAGTTGACCCTTCCAAGAAAGTTAAGGTATGAAAATGATGCATTTGCTATGTAATTTCTATAAAGAGTCACGTGCTTGCAGTTCATGAAGTGGGTTTTGTTTTCATCAGATGGACGAAATCAAGTGTCCTGTTTTATTAATCGCTGGTGAGGATGATCAAAACTGGCCAGCATCAGAATCTGCAGCAGATGTGAGTCAATCAGTTTGATACATTAAATGTTTATCTTCAGCACTTTCATTTAATCTCAGTCCAGTCATGATGCTCAAATCTAATGGCCTCCTCCACAGATGAAGAAGATGATGGAGAATGCTGGGAACAGTCATCTCCTAACTGTTCTCTCGTACCCTGGAACGGGTCATCTTACAGTTTTTCTCAGTCGCTTTGGTGCATTTCTCACATCACTATTTACATTTGCACAACAGTTAGTTCAACCTCCACAACATTTAGTCATTTGTGCACATCATAGTAGCAGTTTCTCATTCCTTCGAACAAATTGCAAATGCTTTTGGACATGCATCAATTGCTTTCATACAACTCTCTGCTGTTTTATAACATTATCATTTGCTTATGTCATGTCAGTCAAAATGAACTATACTTGTGAATGCTGAATAGTCATTCCATATAAAACTAACAGTCCTCATTTCATTGCTTGAGTCATTACATACAAAAATGTTGAACTAGTTGTCAAAATCTGTCAAGCAAATTTTACACATTTTTTTAAAATCTTTTTTTCCTGAAAATGTCTCCTAAATTGAACAATTTCTCTCAAGTGAATCTCAACTTTCACTGATGAGAAGGGGTGTGTGAAGCATTAGTTGCAACCAATGATAAGCCACTTCTCTACAATCACTGTCAGAGGTGAATCCATAAACCCCATTTTACAAGCAATACGAACCAAGCAGGACATAGTGTGTACCATTTCTACAATACTGTGACACAGAAGTGGAAGGTCAGCCTCATGGAAAAGGGGTAAGGGTGCGGGGAAGAAGGGAAGGGGACAAAACAGGGGAAGAGGAAGAAGAGGCCAATAGGCAGATCCCTGATGAAATCAGGGCTACAATTGTGGATCATGTTGTCAGTCACGGCCTCACAATGGCTGAGGCTGGTCGAA